>NC_055986.1:154131461-154436461 GCF_018446385.1 Zingiber officinale
TCATAAATGGAGTCAAATGAGACATCAAAAGGAGAAGGTAAGGGGTCTGGTAAATCAGGGTATATGGAAAAGACATTTCCTGAACACCTCCGGCAAGCTAGATAATCAAAGAAGGTCGAGAAATTGAAATCAATAGTCTGCTTAGCAACTCTAGTTTTATAATTAACATCATTAGTTTGATGAAGATTATTATAAAACTCAGATACTAAGTCGTAATTGATGTCCCGTTCTAAATAGACTAGAGAATCAAGTTTGTAATAGGCAAGTATTTCCGACACAGATGGACAAAATTCATCCATGAATTTTGATCCACAGACCTACACGGAAGCAGTTTGAAGGTTCTTTGTTGAAAAGCTTGTTCAAAGTGATGGTTTGGAAATCTTTCAGAAATAGATGGTTGAGGTCGGGAGGGAGCCTTAGGTTTAGATTTCTCAGTTGATGACTTAGAAGGTCCCTCACCAACTTGTTTCTTTCTAAAAGTTAAAAATGGGACACAGACGAGGGTAAGTAGGTGAGCACGGAAGCCACCAACAACCGAGAACCAAGCCAAATTACACAGATCTGGTGAGAAATGAAAATGAAGTGCCAAAATGAGTAGAGCTTGGGGAGAATGAAGTTACCTTGGTGCCATCTATGTATCTTTCGAAGAACGGAGAGAAGAGTTGAGTCGTAGGAGGGTGTCGGCTAGGGCTTCGGTGTGTAATGGGAAGAGAAGGGATCGGGAAGAGTTAAGAGGGATGGGTGATCATGATCGGACAGCCGTCTGATCATAAGAGATCTTGACCGATCAGGGAACCTCCTGATCGGTCAGGGAATACCCTGATCAGTCGACGGATCGATCAGGGAACCTCCTGATCGGTCCCTGGACCGATCAGGAAGCCTCCTTGTGTGCCAGAATAACCTGATCGGTCTCTGGACCGATCAGTAAACAAACAGAGAGTTCTGGATCGGTCGATAGACCGATCCAGCCTCTCCTGATCGGGTTGTGGACCGATCAGTGTCTGACAAATTGAAATTTCAGTAACTGAATTTCGTAGAAATTTTCTATCGAAAATTCTGAAGATTCAGAACTGAAAAAGTTCAGAAACTTCCAAATTCAGAACCTAGAACCTGAAGAATCTACAAACATAAATATTTCTGAAAGATGAGCTCTTACGACCTGAAATTGTTCAGAACCGGAAAGTTCCAAACATTTAAAAACTCAGACCAACTCCAAACGCATAGAGTTCAGACGTTTTGAACCTTAAGGTTTCAAAACCAGAGAAACTTCTGAAACTATGATCTATAGTGAACCAAGGTATTAATCAAAACTCATGCTTTTTATTACCTGGTTCAAAACACATCCTTGCTATGATCAGTTTCAAGTTTGTCAAAATATATCCAAATTGCTATCATTACCTCAATAGCTTGTCTTATTTTCAATCAAAATCATGAAAGGTATCGATCAAAAATATCAATCAACACATTAACCAAAGTTAGATAAATTCTAGGTAAAGGTCCAACCAAGTTTCCTTGGTTGGAATATATGAGTAAGATCTAGGAACCAACTACACATGAATTATGTAATGGTCTTCCCCATACTCAATTTATATCTCTTCAACCTAATTATTCAAGGGATGCATGATACATTTTGAATAATTTGGCTGATCCTAGCATCTCACCCCATTTCTAACAAACAAAAATAATTTGTTAAACCTTATAGTTTGTGTGAGATGTTCCCAAGTTGCCCAAATTAATTTTCCAATTTCTCTTGTCGTGCTAATTGTCCTTATTGATCATGATGAAGTCCAAATAACCTATTGAGCCAAACACATCCCCAATTATCTTCTTAAATGACTAAATTCATTTTCCGGAAGAGGTTTGGTGAAAATATCGGCTAGGTTTGACTTTGACTCAACATATGTGAGCGCAATGTCTCCCCTAGCTACGTGATCTCTAATGAAGTGATGACGCACTTCAATGTGTTTGGTTCTTGAATGATGGACTGAATTTTTCGTTAGGTTTATTGTGCTAATGTTGTCACACAACACTTACACTCCCTTATACGAAAGCTCATAATCTTCTAGGGTGTAGATCATCCACAACAATTGTGATACACTCTCTCCCATGGCAATGTATTCAGCCTCGGTCGTGGAGAGAGCAACACAATGTTGCTTCTGACTTGACCAACTAACCAATGATGAACCTAAAAATTGGCAACCCCCACTAGTGCTTTTCCGATCCAATTTGCACCCAGCATAATCGGAGTCGGTATAACCTATCAAATCAAAAGACTCAGTACGAGGGTACCAGAGACCTACTCTAATTGTGCCCTTAAGGTATCTCAGGATTCTCTTAACTGCAATTAAATGAGATTCCTTGGCACAGACTTGATATCTAGCGCACATGCCCACAGCAAAAAGTATGTCCGGTCGACTAGCTGTGAGATATAGAAGACTACCGATCATGCTTCTATATTGCGTTAGATCAACTGGTTTTTCATTCTCATCATTGTCAAGGCGAGTTTTTGTCGCCATTGGAGTGGATACTTCCTTAGAGTCACTCATTTTGAATTTCTTGAGCATCTCTTGAGTGTATTTTGTCTGATGGACATAAATGTCATCTCGAGTTTGTTTGATTTCAAGTCCAAGGAAGAATGTCAATTCTCCCACCAGACTCATCTCAAACTCACTTTCCATGTGAGTGATAAATTCATTCAAATAGCCCTTGTTATTTGAGTCACAAATTATGTCATCGACATACACCTGGGCTACAAATATGTTTTCACCATCTCTACGCAGAAATAGTGTTGGATCTATTTGACCTCTTACAAAGCCCTTCTCTAGTAGGTAAGTTGACAACCTTTCGTACCAAGCTCGAGGTGCTTGTTTAAGCCCATAAAGAGCTTTTTTGAGCTTGTACACGTGGTATAGCCCTTGGCTACAAGTCTTGCCTTGTTTCTTACGACTTCTCCCTTTTGGTTTAACTTATTTTTGAAGACCCATTTGGTTCCAATAATGGTGGTCTTCTTAGGTCTAGGAACTAAGTCTCACACTTGGCTCCTTTCAAATTGACCTAACTCATCTTGCATAGCTATGATCCAGTCAGGATCGTGCAATGCCTCATCAACTAATTTTGGTTCAATTTCTGATATCAAGGCGACCTCATTAGACTCATTTCTAAAGAATGATCTGGTCCTAACCCCTTGTTGGATGTCTCCAACAATCTGGTCTTGGGGATGACTAGATGCTATCCTAGATTGCCTTGGTGTTGGCGGTGTCTCATGAGTGGTCTCACTGGACACAGGCAAGGACTCAGTATCAGGCAAAGGATCAGCCTGAGCCCTTTGTTGCCTTTGTTCATCATCATCGGAGTTAACTTCGACTCTTTCTATGTTTTGATCATTCAAACTTAGACTTCTAAGTTCAAATTGAATTTCTCCTACATCCCTCGATTGATCATTTGATTTAGGGATTTCTTCAAATGCTACATCCGAGGACTCTTCAATCAATTTAGTCATATTGTTATAGACTCGATAGGCTTTGCTGGTGAGAGAGTACCCGACCAGTATCCCTTCATCAGCCTTAGCCGTGAACTTTCCAAGATGATCCTTGGTGTTCAAAATAAACACCTTACAACCAAACACCTTAAGATGTTTAATTGTAGGGGGTTTCCCAAACCAAAGTTCATGGGGAGTCTTTCCTAAAAACCTATGTATCAAGACTCGATTTTGCACATAGCAAGCTGTATTTACAGCTTCAGCCCATAAGTAGCTCGGTAGTGAGTACTCATTGAGCATGCTTCGTGCAGCCTCTTGCAAGACTCGGTTCTTTCTCTCCACAACCCCATTTTGCTGTGGGGTCCTTGGAGTAGAGAACTCATGCCTATATCCTTTTTCTTGACAAAATTCTAAAAATCTATGATTTTGAAATTCTCCACCATGATCACTTCTAATTATTTTAATTGTTGTTGATTTTTCATTTTCAGTTCTTCTACAAAAAGAAACAAAAATATCTATGGTTTGATCCTTATTTTTTAAAAAGAAAGACCATGTATATCTAGTAAAATCATCAATGATCACTAAGTAGTATCTACTTCCATTCAATGAAATGACATTACTGCAATCAAATAAATCCATATGAAATAAATCTAAAGCAGTAGATGTACTTACAGCGCTTTTACCTTTATAAGACGCTTTTGTTTGCTTACCCTTTTGACATGCATCACATAATTTTGTCTTTTGGTACTTGATGCTTGATAGGCCTCGCACTAATCCTTTGTTGGCCAGTTTTCGAATATTCTTCATGTTCACATGGGCCAACCTCCTATGCCAAAGCCATGATTCTTCTTCTTTTGACATGAAACATTTAGCAGAGGCATTAGTAGCACTTTTAAAAGATACTTGATAAATGTTATCTACCCTTGTGCCTACTAGTACCGTGTCAAGTGTGTCAATGTGTTTGACCAAACATTGACTTGAATGAAACTCAATTGTGTAACCCGTATCACACAATTGGCTGACACTTAGGAGATTAAAGGTCATCCCCTTGACTAGAAGGACATTCTTGATTTGGAGACATTCGGATATATGAATGTCTCCAACTCCTATAACCTTAAGACTATCATTATTACCGAATGACACATTACCTCTATTTTTGTTTTGAAGGGTAGTAAAGAGTAACTTATCCCCGGTCATGTGCTTGGAGCATCCACTATCAACAAACCAAGTTGATAGATGCTCCCCCTTGACCAATGCCTACAAGACACGAAAGATAGACGTTTTAGGTACCCAAATCTTGGGACCTAATGCATCTACAATGAAAGACCTAGGAACCCATGCCTTGGTCACAACCTTCCTAGTCTCATGAACCCTAGAAGTATGTGATCTATGAAATTGGGTTCTAGACACAAGCGAAATGAAACTAGACTCCTTAGGTTGATATCTTAACCCAACCTTGTTGTAGACCGCCCTTTGGGCATTTAGAATCATATCTAAAGTCTTAGAGCTAGTTGAGAATTTTTCAAGCATTTTCTTGAGTTTCTCAACTTCACCCTTTAAGGCTTTGTTTTCATCCTCAAGGGCCTCTTGATGTAGGTCATCAACCTCATCTTCCCTAAGGGCCCTCAAGAGCTCTACTTCATCTTTTAATGATTGAATTTGAGTTTTTGATTTCTTAAGCAAAGTAGATAAATGTGCAATGGTTTTATAACATTTTTCTAAATGAGGAGAAGCTACCTCTTCATCATCCGAAGATGATGAACCCGCGGCTGAGGTATCACTCGTGTCACCATCACTCCCAGAATTCGGTTCCTCCCTTGCCATGAATGCTAATTGACGTGTGCTTTTCTCCTTCTTTTCTTCCTCCGATGAGCTTGAGGAGGATTCATCCCAAGTAGCTTTGAGAGCTTTCTTCTTCTTGGCCCTTTCCTCCTTCTTCTTGAGTTTTGGACACTCGCTCCGATAGTGTCCTTTCTTGCTACACTCAAAACAAGTGACATTAGATTTATCAACATTTTGATCGATAGATTTACCTTTCCCTTTGTATCTCCGGCTCCTTCTCATGATTCTCCTTACAAAGTTGGTCATCTCGCTTGATGATGATCCACCTTCATCATCGAACTCGGAGGAGGATGAGGATGAAGGAATCTCTTTTTCCTTCTTCTTTTCTTTCTTCCTTCTTCCATCTTTTCTCTTTTCTCCTACAACTAAGGTAATACCTTTCTCTTTTTGACCTTTGTTTGCAAATTCATGGAGTTCCATTTCACAAAAAAAATTCATCTAATTTAACAATTGAAAGGTCCTTGGAGACCTTGTAGGCATCTACCATAGATGACCACAAGGCATTCCTCGGAAAGGCTTTGAGAATATACCTTACAAGATCGCGATTCTCTACGCGTTCATCTACGGAATGAAGACCATTGATAATTTCTTTGAACCTTCCGTGTAGTTCACTTACCGTCTCGTTCTCCTTCATGGTGAGGTTTTGTAATTGATTTAAGAACAAATCTCTCTTGGCGATCCGAGAGTCTCGAGTTCCTTCTTGGAGTTCGATGAGCTTGTTCCACAAGTCTTTTGCGCTCATGAATGTACCTACCTTGACGAGTTGGTCCTTGGCTATCCCACATTATAGTGTCACGCCCCAGAGGAGTCCCTGTCCGAGAAAATTTCGGCAGCATCTCCCCTGTACGGTGGACAATCTGAAACTTTTCTACATCTCACAAATACCTCAGCCACAGGCGGCTGGAATAATAACAACAAAATAAAACATCACCACGCAGTTATATATATAATTTATTCAGCCTCTGGCTGTCACAACCACGCAGTTAAGATAATTTAACAGTAAAATAATACTCTGACTCGAAATCCACCCTACTCCACTACACTCGTAAAGCTCAAATCCGACGAACTCACCTCTTCTGCCATCCAGGCAGGCATGTAATAGAATAAAATCCAAATCCAAATCCATCGCAATAATAAAATCCATACAATATCCATAAGTAGAATAATCCAAAACATATCATGTTCAAAACAGTCTAGAACAGAAAAGAAACCAAAGAAAACCAACATATCCTCGAGGTGCTCAGGGGACCAGACTACGTCGTGAGGACTAGCGATGGAACTCCCTCGACAAGATCAACCGAAAATAACAACAATGGAGGCGGGTGAGTCCAACACTCAAGTACAATTGATATGCAAAGTAAAGAAACAACACCTAGCACTAATCATGCGGACCTGATAAGAAAGATAAAATGCATCTGAGTAAACAGGAGAATCTGTACTAACCTGAGTATAAGGTCAAACAATCCGAGGATAAGGAAATCCTGTATGCATGTCAAACATAGGTATCCAAATAATAAGCATATAAATGCAGCAAACACAAACACAACAATAAATGCATCATGCATATGATGCCAATGATGCGTCCTGGTCACCCCGACGCCGTCGATCATCTCACACACAATAGTGAGGCCGAGTGGGTAGGGTGACAACCGTGCACTCTGTCGTCACTACTCCCGATGAGTGACCGAGTGGACGGGATGTTGTCGAGTACACCTATCCTCCTACCCTAAATCATAGATGGGGGAGCGCAATGATCTCCCGGTACACGATGACGGGAGGAATCCCTGTAGGATAACACGTTGTGTCACACTACCCATGAGCGGACCAACGGTGCCTAACAGAGTCCTTGCTGCAACACACTCTACCAGTGGTGGTGTGTGCAGATCCATGTAACTGGCGATGTGCTCAACAATAATGGAGCGGACTATCGCACAGCATGCAATCATGCAAATGATGCATGGCAATAACCATATAAACATCCTGACCTAATCCATATATATAGAAAAGTGCACCCTGGGTCAACGAATCATATCGAATCAAAGGTACACAGAAGGTATAAAAACCTAGGTCCTGAACATAGTGAAGCATGGTATATCACTACCCCCTATAAGCATGTATAAACAGGTAAACTATACATGAGATGCAAACCAATCAATCAATCAAGCATGTACCAAGATTTGGGTAGTGATTAACCGAAAGAAATAAAGAACATAATTAATGCAACATGTTAATTTCATTACTAAGCATATCAAAGACAAAAAGTCAAAAGTACTCGCCTCCGAAAATAGAAAGGTCCAATTCCGACTCCGAGATACTCGTCTCGCGTCAAAATCCTGTGTCACCAATATACGTACATTTATTTAGCTAGAAGTCAACGAATAGCTAAATAAAATCTCAACGACCAATAGGATAAGATCCTAAACAAACTATTTCATATTCATCATCATAATAATCCAATTCCAACCTAACTCAATGTATTTACCAAATCTAACAATTCTCTACATCATGCATCAACTCCCTATGTCGTACCTCAAATCACAGCCTTGTTCAAGAACAAGAAATTGCTGGAATTTGTTGAAATCAACGACTGCCAGATCCACGAAACCCCACACCTGCGGACCAGATCAGAAGAAAATCAAGCATGCAACCAAATGTTCCAAATACAACCCACTCACCTTGTTGGCTCGGCAGTACAGTACCAGGGCACAAAGAGGGCAGCAAGGCAAACGTTAGGGCATGGAAGCAAACAGTCTCCAGTGATAGTCGGCACTGCTCAGTCTGTGGCCGGAGGCAAGAGGTGAGGAGATGTGTCGGCGGCGGTGCTAGGGCACGGCGACGGCGGCCGACATCGGCTCGGTAGAGAGGAGAAGGAAAGGGGTGTGCGGCGGTGGAGAATCGGCTGTCGCTGCACTTCTTCGTGCGGGAAGAAATAACTCGGCCGGCGGCAGCGTCGGTAGAGAAGAAGATGATCGGGGTGACTCGGTGCGTCGCCGGCAACTAGGGCTTAAGGGAAAGAGGTCGGCGTCGGCAGAGGAGAAGAAGAGATAGGAGAAGAGAGGCATCGGCGCCGGTTAGGGCAAAGGAAGAAGTCGGGCGCGGGGGGGGGGGTGGTTTCGGCGTCGGGTGCACGGGAAAGAAATAAGAGAAAAAGAAAAAGAAAATGGAAAAGAAAAATAAATCTTTTCCTCATTAAAACAGGGTAACCTAAACAGGCTTTTCCGGACCCCGTTTTTATCCCCGTGAACTTATCCGTACGAATTCCGAAAAATTCCCGAAAAATATCCAAAAATCCCGGAAAATTCCTTTATTAATATTCGCCTATTTTCGGTATTTTACATTCTCCCCCACTTATAAAAATTTGGTCCCCAAATTTCGTTATCTACCATCAGCAAGTACTAACAATAAACAGGAAGTATAAATGCTGAACGGTAAACTGAATCACATACCTCAAGTAAAAAGATGGGGATATCGAGCTCGGATAGTATCCTTGAGCTCCCAAGTAGCCTCCTCGTCCGAATGATGCTGCCATCCGACTTTAACCAGCCGGATAGTCTTGTTCCGCAACTGACGCTCTTTCCGATCGAGAATCCGTACCGGAACCTCCTCATATGTAATGTCAGGCTGAACTGGAACTGGAATATCTGCCAGCACATGTGTCGGATCAGGCACGTATCTCCTCAGCATCGATACGTGAAATACATCGTGAACGCTGACGGGACGGTGGTAGTGCCAATCGGTAGCTACCGCCCGATCCTCTCCAAGATCTCGAAAGGACCAATGTATCACGGAGCTTACCTCGAGGCCAAATCTCTTCACCCCTTTCGTGGGTGAAACTTGAAACACATGGTCGCCAACAGAGAACTCAAGTGGTCTCCGTCTCCGATCAAGATAACTCTTCCGACGGTCCCGCCTCGACATCCTCCGTCGATAACGGACCAACTCGCATCTCGCTGAACTCTCGAGGTCCCAACAATCGGGCCTCTCCAACCTCATCCGGAGGACGGTGTCCGATAAGGTCTACCATACAACGCCTCAAACGGTGCCATCTGGATAGCCGAATGAAAATCGTTGTTATAGGCAAACTCTACTAACGCAGATGGTCCTCCCAATCGCCTCAATCCATAACACATGACCTCACAGTCCTCTAAAGTCCGAATGGTCCGCTCTGACTGCCTGTCTGTGGATAGAAAGTCGTATCAAACGGAGCTGTGTGCCCAAGGCCCGCTGCAGACTCTGCCCGAAACGAGACGTAAACCGTGGATCTCTATCCAAATGATACTCAACGGAACACCATGTAGTCTGATGATCTCGGCAATACAGATCCGCCAATCGATCCAAGGGATCAGTCCTCCGAATCGCTAGTGCGGATTTGGTTAATCGATCAACGATTACCCAAATGGCGTCATGGTCCTCGCAACCCTACCACAAAGTCCATGGTAATGTGATCCCACTTCCACTCGTGAATAGGAATCCGCTGAATCTCTGGTGCTCAGTCTTCACTGCTGACAGACAAGACATCTACCACGAACCGCGATGTCTTTCTTCATGCCGTTCCACCAGTAGGAACGCCTCAAGCCTCGATACATACGGTCCCTTGGATGGATCGCAAATCGAGAACAGTGTGCCTGAAGTAGCTCTGTAAGACCGGATGAGACCGAGGTACGCATAATCCTCGGAAGTATATGATACCCTCCTCGTCTCGTAAACTCGGTCACGCCGCTATCTCGATCGCTAATAAACCGCAAATGCTGATCATCGCCTGCCTCTGGATCCTCGTTCGATCGACGATCGAGCAACCATGGTAACAAGAATACCTTGCTCTCCTCGCCTCAAGATCTAACTCGAGAAACTCAATCAAGTCCGTGATCAAGTCCGGCAAGCCAAAGTCCTCTGGACTTCCCGAGTGCATCTGCAACCACATTAGCTTTCCCCGGGTGGTAGCTAATGGTACAATCATAGTCCTTCAGGAACTCCATCCATCTCCTCTGTCGGAGATTAAGCTCCTTCTGAGTGAAAATGTATTTGAGACTCTTATGATCAGTGAGAATCTCAAATGTGATACCGTATAAATGATGTCGCCATAGCTTCAGAGCAAAGATGATGGCAGCTAACTCCAGGTCATGAACTGGGTAATTCTTCTCATGCTCCTTCAGCTGACGAGAAGCATAAGAGACTACTCTGCCGTGCTGCATCAGAACAGCGCCCAAACCCTGTAGAGACGCGTCGGTGTAAAGTACAAATCCATCCTCTCCAGATGGTAAAACCAAAACTGGAGCCGACACTAATCTCCGCTTCAGCTCCTGAAAGCTGGTCTCGCAATCCTCGGACCATGTAAACTTCACGCCTTTCCTGGTAAGACGTGTCAGTGGCATAGCAATACGCGAGAAACCCTCGACAAAACGTCGGTAATATCCTGCTAGTCCCAGAAAACTGCGGATCTCCTGCACTGACTTCGGCTGCTCCCAACTGGTGACAGCCTCGATCTTCTGAGGATCAACTGAAATACCTCTGCTAGAAACCACGTGTCCAAGAAAACCAACTGAGGATAACCAGAATGCACACTTGCTGAACTTCGCGTACAGCTGCTGTCGTCTAAGAATCTCCAAGACTATACGAAGATGTTGTGCATGCTCCTCCTCGAAATGCGAGTAGACCAATATGTCATCAATGAAAACGATAACAAACTGATCCAGATACTCAAGAAAAATGCGGTTCATCAAGTCCATAAACACCGCTGGAGCATTGGTAAGCCCAAATGGCATTACCAAAAACTCATAATGACCGTATCTGGTACGGAAAGCTGTCTTCTGGATATCAGAATCTCTGACTCTCAATTGATGATATCCGGATCGCAGATCAATCTTAGAATACACTGATGTACCTCTGAGCTGATCAAACAAATCCTCAATCCGTGGTAATGGATATTTATTTCTGACGGTCACTGAATTCAGCTGCCTGTAGTCAATACATAACCTCATGGTGTCGTCTTTCTTCTTGACAAATAGAACTGGAGAACCCCATGGTGAAACACTAGGGCGAATAAATCCCCTGTCTAAAAGCTCCTGGAGTTGAACCTTCAGCTCATTCAACTCTTTTGGTGTCATACGATACGGAGCTTTCGATGTCGGCGCGGTTCCCGGAATCAGCTCAATAGCGAACTCCACTGGCCTTCTGGGAGGCAAACCTGGCAGCTCCTCTGGAAATACATCTGGGTACTCCCGGACTACAGGAACATCAGAGAGCTGCGAACTACTACTGTCCTCAGTACTGATCAACGATAACAGAAAACCATGACAGCCGTGAGACAGCAGCTTCTGCGCCTGAATCGCCGAAATAATCGAAATACCGTCGTCTCTGATGCCAGGTGACCACCCTCGTCTGGCAATCAACGGTAGCATGATAAACTGACAGCCAATCCATGCCAAGTATGACATCAAACTCGATCATCTCCAATACTAGAAGATCTACCGTAAGTATTATGTTGCCAAAGTCTAACGGGCAACCTCTGATCTCCTGGGTGGCGTCTAAAGTATCACCGGACGGTAGAGAGACAACAATCCTAACGAGGTAATCTACCAATCTCCGCATAAAGGTACGGATATAAAAGAATGCGAACTACCAAGATCAATCAAAATATCGCAGATAAGTGCATAAATAGAAATCGTATCTGAAAACGGATCCGCTGCCTTGAGCATCCTCTCGTAATCGCATGAACACGACCGCTCGGAGGAGGAGGTGGTAACATTGCCAGCGGCTGCTGCGAAGCGCTGCTGGACTATGTGCCAGATAAGACCGAGAGGATGGTGACTGATACTGTGGCTGGGACTGAGTTTGATATTGCCCCGAGTCGGATAATAAGGTCCCGGAGCAAAACTCTGGGGTGCTACACTGGAGTACTCCTGCCCAAGCATGCCAAATGCCGCCGCAGAGGAGCCCTCGCCGACGTGAAGATTGGGCTTCGCCTCCTCGATATGCCTCGATCGACTAGATTATCCCTCGACCTGACCCTCAAGCCGCCGAGCCTTCACCGACAATCTCGGCTCAGGCTGCTTGCAATAAAAGCAAACCGATGTCCCAGAGTAAGTGGGTGAGGTGATCTCGGATCCACATCTGAAACAATGAGTATCACCGGAAGGTGGTTGCCGGCTTGAGAAAACCGGAACGCCCAAGACGACCGCCTGATTTCGAGGCCTACGAGACGCCTGAAGTACTCGACCGACCGTCTGCGACTACTCGAGGTTGTCACCGCTGAGTCTGGACCTTCTCCGATGTCTCGACCAGATGTTTTCTTTTCTGTCCGGATATGCCGCTGAGCTAACTCTATCATCAAAGCTCGATTCAATGCATCGAGTAAGATGAAATCCCTAATCCGCAAGCTCTACATGCGATAACCATCCAATCCTCGATAAACCGTGATCATGCGAGTTCGTCCTCCAATCGACTCGACAAAACCGAGCCAACCGAGGAATTCAAGATATACTCACCATCGAGCGATTATTCTGCCTCGGACTCATAAAACTCGCCGGCGAGCCATCCGATAGGACATGGAAAGAAACGGCTCTCAAAAGCCTCTGAACTCGGTCCATGTGACGTTCAGCCACCAATAAGAACGAGTAACCCACGCATTAGCTTCATCCCAGTAAATGGTAAGCAGCCACTTTGCTTTCTCCCACTCCGAGCAAGCCATATAGAAGAAAGTCCGCTCCATAGTCTCTATCCATGACAGAGCCATACTCGGATCGAGATCTCCGCGGAAGAGTGAAACGAGTCTTCATCGACTCGGCCGGAATCCTAGCTCGCAATGACGATATCGATGATCCGTGGACTACCAGAGCAAGCACTCTGAGCGATACTACGGTGGTACATGGAATAAACCGGAGGAGGAACTCCGGTCACAGATATATCGGAGCATAGGCCGGTGGTACCGCCTGGGGACAAAAGTGGTGGCATGGAGGTGAGAAAAGGTACTGGATATGGTGCATCAGAGGCACCGGGGTACAGTGTCACCGTGTCTGCACACCGAGGTCCATGTGGTGGTAATCAATACTGTCATACTGAGCGTATGTCTGTACACCAATGGTACCGATGGTACGGTAAATGTGGTAGGCGTGGATACCACTGTGGCCAAAGTAGGTATCTCTACAGAGCTATCGAATTTGAGAGCCCGATGCTCCCGCTGCATCCCGAGTCTGCAGGCTCACTGCCAGTGGGCATCTCTGGCATATCCGAGATCCCGTGGTCCTCGTACGTGGTCGCCCAACACCACGTCTCGCAGCTATACGAGTAGATCGTCTCATATCTGTTAAATTAAATTACAGATATCAATACCAATATAAAAACATAAAATAACAACATACCTATTTGTTGTCTGGAGATGTTCCGTCGCTGTCCAGTCCCCAATTTGACCTCAAAATTCCGTACACGTATATCGTCGGAAATCCAAATAAAATCCGAAACGGAATCCAAACATATACGTAATCGAAAAATCCGTGCAACCTAAATAATATCCGAATACCAACAATGTATCCGATAAATCTCGAACACCAAAAGGTGTATCATAACCCGCCCGATACCAAATAAATTGTATCGGATAAATCACGAAAATCCAAAATACTAAAACAAAAGATCGTAAACCTGCTCCGATACCACTAAATTGTCACGCCCGGAGGAGTCCCTCGTCCGAGAAAATTTGATCTCCGCATGGACAATCCAAACTTTCTACATCTCATAAATACCTCACCACAAGCGGCTGGAATAATAACAACAAAATAAAACATCACCACGCAGTTATATATAATCTATTCAGCCTCTGGCTGTCACAACCACGCAGTTAAGATAATTAAACAGTAAAATAATACTCTGACTCGAAATCCACCCTACTCCACTACACTCGTAAAGCTCATATCCGACGAACTCACCTCTTCTGCCATCCAGGCAGGCATGTAATAGAATAAAATCCAAATCCAAATCCATCGCAATAATAAAATCCATACAATATCCATAAGTAGAATAATCCAAAACATATCATGTTCAAAACAAAGAAAAGAAACCAAAGAAACCAACATATCCTCGAGGTCTCAGGGACCAAAGACTACGCAAGGAGGACTAGCGATCGAACTCCTCCCGACAAAGATCAACCCCGAAAATAACAACAATGGAGGCGGGTGAGTCCAACACTCAGCAGTACAATTGATATGCAAAGTAAAGAAACAACACCTAGCACTAATCATGCGAACCTGATAAGAAAGATAAAATGCATCTCAAGTAAACAGGAGAATACTGTACTAACCAGTTCCCGAGTATAAGGTCAAACAGTCCGAGGGATAAGGAAATCCTGGATGCATGTCAAACATAGGTATCCAAATAATATGCAGCATATAAATGCAGCAAACACAAACACAACAATAAATGCATCATGCATATGATGCCAATGATGCGGCCTGGTCACCCGACGCCACGATCATTTCACACACAATAGTGAGGCCGAGTGGGTAGGGTGATAACCGTGCACTCTGTCATCACTACTCCCGATGAGTGACCGAGTGGACGGGATGTCAGAGTACACCTATCCTCCTACCCCAAATCATAGATGGGGAGCGCACTCTCAACTCCCGGTACACGATGACGGGAGGAATCCCTGCCGGATAGTTGTGTCACACTACCCATGAGCGGACCAACGGTGCCTAACAGAGTCCCTCAACACACTCTGCTGAATCGACCACTAACCCATGAGTGGTGGTGTGCGCAATGGTCATGTGCTCAACAATAATGGAGCGGACTATCGACACAAGATGCAATCATGCAAATGATGCATGGCAATAACCATATAAACATCCCGACCTAATCCATATATATAGAAAAGTGCACCCAGGTCAACGAATCATATCAAAGGTACATGAAGGTATAAAAACCTAGGTCCTGAACATGGTGAAGCATGGTATATCACTACCCCCTATAAGCATGTATAAACAGGTAAACTATACATGAGATGCAAACCAATCAATCAATCAAGCATGTACCAAGATTTGGGTAGTGATTAACCGAAAGAAATAAAGAACATAATTAATGCAACATGTTAATTTCATTACTAAGCATATCAAAGACAAAAAGTCAAAAGTACTCGCCTCCGAAAATAGAAAGGTCCAATTCCGACTCCGAGATACTCGTCTCGCGTCAAAATCCTGTGTCACCAATATACGTACATTTATTTAGCTAGAAGTCAACGAATAGCTAAATAAAATCTCAACGACCAATAGGATAAGATCCTAAACAAACTATTTCATATTCATCATCATAATAATCCAATTCCAACCTAACTCAATGTATTTACCAAATCTAACAATTCTCTACATCATGCATCAACTCCCTATGTCGTACCTCAAATCACAGCCTTGTTCAAGAACAAGAAACTGCTGGAATTTGTTGAAATCAACGACTGCCAGATCCACGAAACCCCACACCTGTGGACCAGATCAGAAGAAAATCAAGCATGCAACCAAATGTTCCAAATACAACCCACTCACCTTGTTGGCTCGGCAGTACAGTACCAGGGCACAAAGAGGGCAGCAAGGCAAACGTTAGGGCATGGAAGCAAACAGTCTCCAGTGATAGTCGGCACTGCTCAGTCTGTGGCCGGAGGCAAGAGGTGAGGAGATGTGTCGGCGGCGGTGCTAGGGCACGGCGACGGCGGCCGACACTGAGAAACCGGTGCCGGCAGTGGCGATGTCGGCTAGGCAAAGAAACTTGGTCGGCTGCCGGTGCTCGGAAGAGGAGAAGGAAAGGGGTGTGCGGCGGTGGTCGGCAACTAGGGCTCGGGGAAGAAGTAGAGGCGTCGGCGGTTAGGGCAAAGGAGAAGTCGGGCGCGCGGGTGGTTTCGGCGTCGGGTGCACGGGAAAGAAATAAGAGAAAAAGAAAAAGAAAATGGAAAAGAAAAATAAATCTTTTCCTCATTAAAACAGGGTAACCTAAACAGGCTTTTCCGGACCCCGTTTTTATCCCCGTGAACTTATCCGTACGAATTTCGAAAAATTCCCGAAAAATATCCAAAAATTCCTTTATTAATATTCGCCTATTTTCGGTATTTTACATGTAGAGTGACCACTGCCTTGGCATCGGCTTGTCCTTTGCAAGTTTACTCGGCGGACCACCTTGATGAGTCTAGTTCCTTACCTTCTTCGTCCTTCGGATGTGTAAACCCTTCCTTGACGGAGAACCACATTGAGATGTCGGTCTAGAGATAATATTCCATGCGGCTCTTCCAATATTGAAAGTCCGCTCCGTCGAAGTAGGGTGGACGATTGGTGCTAAACCCTTCCTTCATAGTCATCTTCTTGCTCTTTAGGGTGTTAATCCGGATGAAGAGAACCTCGCTCTGATACCACTTGTTAGGATCTTCGGATGGCTAGAGAGGGGGGTGTGAATAGCCTCCTCTAAACGCTTAAGGAATTTCTTCCTACAAATCGTTAGCGCAGCGGAAATATGCAAACAAAAATGTAATACACGAAAAAGAAAGACAAGCACCACTAACACCAGTATGTACGAGGTTCGGGGATAACTTGCCCCTACTCCTCGGCGTGTCCGTAAGGTGGACGATTCCTTGATCTTTCGGTAGATCACACCCCGGATAAATTCCGGCTAAAGATTTCCTCCTTCTCGGTGGAGTAACCTCTCCACAAAGTCTTCAGAGATATGTAAATGAAGCACAAGACTTATAGCAATCAGTGGCTAGAAAGAATGAAGAATACGCTCACAGCCGCACGAAGACGACAACAGAGCGCAAGAAGGAAAACAACAGCTTCTCAGCCAAGAGCTCGAAAAAAACCTTTTCACTTGCTTGATCGATTCTTGTTCTTCTATCATCTTCCTTCTTCTTATGCCTCTGTTTTTCCACTGCGTTCAACTTGTACAGAATCACTGTCAACCTGCACCGAATCGTTGTTGCAAGCTAAGGCGTCGCCAATCGCTCTTCCTCCTCATCTGATTCTCTGAAATCACACCAATAGAACTCATGTTCTTCACAGGTGTCTCTGAGCTCGAACCAATAAGCAAGAGTCAAGCTGACTGTCAACTGATCGCAGCCAGATCGCAGTCAGTGAACGTTGATACTCCAATTGCACCATTTGCAGCGAAACACAGTAGAAAGAAACCTTTGTTTTATTCTCCTAATGGAGTTTAATTTGAATTTAAGCATTGGCATGATACCTGCAACCTGCAAATTAAAAAGCTCACAGCAGATGGTTAAATCAGACGAATCAGAAGTTGCAGAGAAACTATTATCGTGGATCGGTCAGCAGACCGATCCATAACCTTTCTGACCGATCAGGCCATAGCCTGATCGGTCCAGGAAGGCTCTGATCGGTCTGTGGACCGATCAGTCTATAGGTGGATTGGTCCACAGACCGATCCCCTATCCTTTCTCCCGAAATCCATTGCCTCCTGATCGGTCACCAGACCGATCAGTAATTCTCACAGAGAGTTACTGATCGGTCACCAAATCGATCAATAATTCTCACAGAGAGTTACTGATTGGTTACTGATCGGTCTGGTGACCGGTCAGATAACCATAGTATCACTGGATCGGTCAACAGACCGATCCAATGCCTATGTAGGTTTAGAGCTTCCCAGCCCTAAACCCTAAAGCCTTGCTGATCTAGAGAACGAGCTACCGAGCCCTCTCTGACCTAGTCCGGAGAACGAGCTACCGAGCCCTCTCCGACTTCCACGTCCGGAGAACGAGCTACCGAGCCCTCTCCGACTTCCACGTCCAGTCCAGAGAACGAGCTACCGAGCCCTCTCTGACCTAGTCCGGAGAACGAGCTACCGAGCCCTCTCCGACTCCGTCCGGTCCAGAGAACGAGCTACCGAGCCCTCTCTGACCTAGTCTAGAGAACGAGCTACCGAGCCCTCTCCGACTCCGTCCGGTCCAGAGAACGAGCTACCAAGCCCTCTCTGACCTAGTCTAAAGAACGAGCTACCAAGCCCTCTCCGACTCCGCGTGCCAAGTTTCCATACTTGGACTTTTCCCTTCCATCTGATCAACCTTGATCAGTAATCAATCTGAGTTTAATTAATATCTGATACAAACTTAAATCAGTGTCAACATCAAAACAACAGCTAGGTCAGACTGTATCAACAGCCCTGACCTTCTGAATCTGATTAATCAACTTCTTACAATAGAAAGTTAATCTACAAATACAATATAAATGAAAATTAATCTTTGGACAATTATAATTGTCCACCTTAATTTTGAAACATTGAATGATTTGTCCGTCAAGCTTGTGCTTAGCTACAAGACTACCCTCGTCCCTAAAGAAGGATTTCTCTCCTCACTGCTTTTGTGTTAAAAGGTCTCTTAGAGGTTACTCACTTGGTTATTCAGGACTTATTGTGTGAAGTGTCTAGTCTAACTGCCTATTAATCCTTCGGGGCTTCTGTTGTTGCCTAATATCTGGTCTTGTTGACCCATCATAATTTCTCTTACTTAGTATTTGGTCACTTGATGTACTAAGTCTTTCGTTGATAGTGTCTAGTCTTACTGATCAACTAAGATTTTTCTCTTCTATTTAGTATCTAATCACTTGATCTATTAAGTCTTTCTTTATTAAGTGTACACTTAACAAACACATCAAATCACACATAACTTAACTTTAAATTCTTCTATCATATTCCAAAAAATAAGTTTGATATGTGGTACTACCTCCACTAACATTTACATTACATTTTTAAAGATAATCTGCAAATTACCCAACCGGTAAATTTCTAAAATGTCCAAATCACGTATCCTAATTTTAAAATTACCAAATCAAGTACCCAATACCATTTATGGTTCCCAATTGATTGCTATAGTTAGCAATCGATTCGGGATATTGCTCATAGAAATACTATATTAAGAACACTAAATTTTTTAACACGAATAAGATTTTTTAATCATTAAAAAAATAATCGATTGCTACACTATAGCAATCGATTAAAACTTTTTTAATAATTAAAAAATCTTGTTCATATTTAAAAAATCTTTGATTTTAATATAGTATGTCAAATTAATATTTGAGGTTATGAATATAATAAGAAGAAATAGACGAATAAAACTTGGTTCTGTATCATTCCGAGCTCTTTAGGTCCATCAGTCAATTTCAGTCAAATCTAAGCCAAAACCAACTGATGGACGTAGAGAGGTAGGAATGACATGAACCAGGTTTTATATGTTCGTCTAATTCTCTTGATTATATTCATGCTCTCAAACATCAATTTAGCGAACTATATTATGAGTAGTGATTTTTTCAACATGAATCAAATCGATTCATATTTAAAAATCACTATTCTCAATATAGTGTGTCAAATTTATGTTTAAGGACATTGATATAATTAGGAAACTAGATGAACATATATAATCTAATTTTATATCAATCTAAGTTCTCTAGTTCTATTAGTCAGTTTTAGTTAAATCTGGGCCAAAAAATGACTTATGGAGCTAGAGAGCTCAACATTACATGAATCCAAATCTTATGTGTTCGTCTAATTTTTTAATTATATCCATACTCTTAAACATTAATTTGATTTTACTATATTGAAAATGATAATTTTTTAAATACAAAATAGAATTTTTATGTCTTTATTGTGTTGTGAACAATATAACAAAAATTATCAGCAATCAAATTATGTGATAATAGAAAGGAAAAAGAGAAGTCGAGGAAATTTTTAATAGGTATTTGTTTATATGTGAATAATATATTTTTAAGATTGAAGTTTATTTGGAAAGAGATCTTCATAAAATTTAAAATTTAAAATTTAAAGTAGTTTGAGAAAAAAAGTTTAAAGAATAAAAAAAAGAATCGTATTGTACAATCCAACAAAATTTAAGATAAAATTATAATAGTTTACTTATTTACAAGGAAAAAGTATTTTATTTTTATTTTAATAATAATAAGGAGTAAGATACAATATTCTAAAATACGTGGAGGGTGATAAATGAAAAGAAACTATGGGCACCAAAATGGAATTTTGTGGAACGAAAGGGAGCGTCGTGGTTTGAGCATCAAAATCACCCCCACTTGCGAAGGCAGTCTCAGTCTCACACTGAAACATCGCCGGCCATTTCGCCAGAATCGCCGGTCGCCGCCACCAATCAAGCCATCCCCTTCAACCCGATTCCTATCTTTGCTTCTGCCCCCGCTAATATGGATTACGAGCGCATCCACAAGCCCTTTCCCTCTCAGGTAAGTCTCCGTCTCTCTTTGTCAGCTTTGAGATTCCCGATCAAATCTGCATCTTTGGACCCTCATTCGTCGCTTGGGACGAAAGTTCGTCTCTTTGCGCCCTTTCGCCCTATCCGATTAGTGTGCATTGTTTTTATTCCTGATGAATGAACGCTGAAAGGACGAGAGATGAGAGACTGTTGGTTGGTGTTCATGCTGTTTTACGATGACCTCATTTTTAGTGTATCTGAAACATTGTGCCTTTTTGTGATTTAGAGCGGTGGATTCTCCCCGGCCCGACTGAGGGCGATGCTTCTTGGCGTGGAGAAAAAGAGGAAGGAAGAGGAAGAGATGGTAACGAAGTTCTCCTTGAGGTCTGATCTCCCGGAGTGCGATGACAGACGTAAAAGATCTCTCATATGCTGCTATGTTTGAGTAAAAAAAAAAAAAGAGAGTGAATTTCCCTTGTGGATTGAGGAATTCATCTTGCAGGAACCAGTACGGCCGAGAGTTGTAAGGATGTAGAGTGTTCCATCTTCATGGACACTGCAGGTGGTCATAGAGCACGGGACTATGCATCAGGGACGGCAAGGACTAGGGTCCAAGAGGAGGATGGCTTGGATCCGGAGAGTATCTCCTCTGGGTTTGAGTTCCAGAGGGCAGAACGAGCGCCGCCACATCGTATGGTTTCAATGTCAACGTTGATGGCTCCCTTCTCGAAGCCAGCACCCTCGAAGTGGGATGATGCGCAGAAGTGGATCGCAAGCCCGACATCGAATCGAGTCGGCGGTAAAGGCAATGGAGGGCAGATGAGGAAAGGTGGATTGGTGGCTCACGGGAGCCGCCATGGGATGACAAAGGTTGTTTTTGAGGTCGAGGAAGCAGATACAAAGAGAGTGGATGGATGCCAAGCAAAAAAGGACTCAGGTGGAATTGAGAATGTGAATTGGGTGGCAAATCCTTGTTGTATCATGGATACTGTAGGTAAGCCTCCTACAATAATGGAGGATCCTGTTGCTGAGGTTGCTGGTGAGTAGACCTATGATTAATTCTTCATTATGTGTTTGTTGATTGCAAGTTTCTCATATTTCTCCTAGGTTTTCCGAAGTCAGATTCTGGGATTATGATCTAATGATTCATTTTCAAACAACATCATCTTCTTTTTTTACTTTCGACAAGGAGCTAATATAGTTCATAGTAGATTAAATCGATTAGCTGCTGAAAACAGACTACATCATACTCAAGCAGACAATGATGGAGAATCTTAACTATTAAAGAAAGCACAAGTATGATGGAAAAATCAGCTGTATGCTCTTCAGACAGAAGTATGGCATGCAATGTTCTAACTTATAAAAAGGGTGCTGGATTATACATGGTCATCAAAGGATAGGTTTAGAACATTGAGTGATAACTAAGAGCAATTGACAACATATGATTTGTTCACATGAAATGCATACTAGCCATGTGAGGGGTGCAAATTAGTAGTGCCAGATGTTTTAGAAATAACTAATATATGTATTGGGTGTTATCAACAACCCCTTTTGGGTATGCTTGTGCATAGAGCCATTGTCTTTAGTAGAAGGCAAAAGTGGTCCCAATTGACTGGACTACAGATTGAACAATCTAACATGACTCGCTCATCACTTCTAACATTGGCTGAAATTATCAAAAAGTTACATACTTATATTTTTCGTTTCATTTGAACATAGCCAATTGTTGCATCTTTGTTGAATTGAGTCAATTAGCTCATACTAGTTCTTATAATCCTTTTGATCATCCTCCCTTGACAAATATTTTTCATTCTTCCTCTTAGTCTATTATTTGATATTGCATGGATAAATGAAGCTCTAAGAATCCATACTTTTAGGACTTTATGTGGAGATTCAAATTAAAATACCATTTTACAGCCAAAAGTATACATATGAGATTTGTGAAGTTATGCTACTAACTTGAACTCCATGATTAGCGCTGATGAAAGAAGCATAAGGTTAAAGCACAAATAGGGTCTTCTCCCTAAATTTTGCATCACAATGTTACCTTTCGCATTACTTCACTACCAACTCAAGCCAATATATATAGATTCACATAGGTAACTTTACATCATTTGTTTTAGCAAGTAGAATCCGCTATAGTGTGTGTTCTTGCATCCAAAGAACACTGGTCTAGGATTTCTAACAGCCCTGGTTGCAAAAAACCTAAAAATTATTAGTTCGATGCCTTAGATTAAAGCTACAAACAGAAGAAAAAAGGAGGGAGATATTTTCGCTACATCAAAGTATACTATAAAAGAACTAATAAATTGTTGATTGTAAACATAAAACAACTCCCTTCATCGTTGACCAAAATATTTAAAAAGAGTATTTAGTTTTGCCGTCTTTTCAGCTATAGTACTTGTTTCTTTGTTCAGTTTTCTTTTGGTGACCATCAATTTGATCTCCTCAAAAGTTCAAAAAGAATACAGGTCTCCTGCCAACAATAGTTCTGTTAGTGTATTTACTCCAAGTGTGTGCTCATGGCATTGCATTATTTAGTCAATATAGGCCTTGAGGAATGTACTTAAGCACATGATGGAATCAAGTGATGAAGAATTGAGATATCTCAAATGTATATTTAAACTGATGCAACAATGATGCAATTTTCTGGCTTTAATTGATGTGTGTGTGTGTTTTCATTATATATTAAAGTTGAGTTCTTATTATGTATTAAACATTCTACAGTCAATCTTAGTCAGCATGACCCATTGATGTCCGTCCAAGGTACCACAACATTTGTTGCTCCTGCACCCACAATTAGGTCTGTATCCATGAGAGACATGGGTACTGAAATGACACCAATTCCTAGTCAAGATCCATCTCGGACAGGAACTCCTGTCAGAGAAACCTCACCTTTGCACAGCCCAACTTCTTCACTACCATCAACACCACGAAGCTCTGCGGCATCAACAGCAGAAGTCCAAATTGCTCCAATTGCTCGTCATGATGATTCAAACAAGAAGGAATTGTCTGAAAAGGAGCTGTTAAAGAAAACAAGGCGAGAAATTCTAGTTCTTGGCCAACAACTAGGTAAGACAAATATTACAGCTTGGGCCAGTAAGGAAGTGGAGGAAACTGTTGCATCTGTTTCTCTGGAAACTTTACCTCTAGAAAAGTCTACTAGAAATGTCATTGAAGCCCGAGCTGCTGCCTGGGAGGAGGCCGAGAGATCCAAGTATCTAGCTAGGTGATTTATAGTTTAATGCTTACAGTTTGGCTCCATTGAGATCTTGCATATAGAGAAATTATTCATTTTGTTCTTTCAGGTTTAAACGTGAAGAGATCAAAATCCAAGCCTGGGAAAATCATCAGAAAGCCAAAACTGAAGCTGAAATGAGGAAAATTGAGGTAGGCACTTATTTTCTTTGCTAAATATAGTGTGTTCTTTTTGGATCATACATTTGCTAATGAACTAAATTTGCTTCTTCTTTGATATAGAGAGTTGAGTAATTAATGCTTCTCTATCCTGAATCTTACCATATGCACTCACGCTTGGAAAACCCACATGGTTCGGATGTTTCTGGAATTCCTATTGAAATGCCTTTCTTCTTTCCCCATTTTTCCTCACTGAACTATAAATTTTCTGCAAGTCTAACTCTTGGAATTTTACTTTGAGATATTGATGGCATCGGGAAAACATATTTCTTTCTCATTTTGGGATAGTTATTCTCCTTGTAGAATTTTAATAGTAATTTCTTTAATTTTGGCACTTCACTGGCAAATTCAGTGAATTGATCATGAGCTTTCTAGTTTTTTTTTACTTCTTTGTAGTCTCAAACCTAAGCCCAAGGAGCTAAACAGTGCAGTTGTTGCTTGAAATCCATCATTTCAGACCTATGATTTTACGAGTTTAATAAGTCAAATTTCTTTCAGATTGATTTACATATTTCAAAGATTTAAGTAGTTTATTGTATCAAATACAAATCTCACACAAAGGAAAATATCACACGGAGAAAAGAAAAGTGAAAGCCTTATTATTGAAAAAATGGTTATTACATTGGATGACAACAGACTTAATCCTAAACAATTAGGGAACAGGTAAAGCAAATTGGGAATATTTTTATTTTATTATTTATGTCAAATTAAAAATTAATTATCAAACGGCTCAACAACAACAACAACAATAATCAAGCTTTATCCCACTACGTGGGATCAGCTATATGAATCCTTTTACGTCATCGGACTCTATCTCCTACTATATCATCATCTATATTTAAATAAATTTTATCTTATTTTATTGTTGCTAACTAAGTCTTTTTGGTTTTTCTCTTCCTCATTTGATGTGTATGTTTGTCATAGTTTCACATCACTTAATTGGAACATTTGTTGATCGTCTAAGTACATGTTTGTATCATCTGGTCCAACGACTTTTCCATTTTGCATCCCATTTACAGCTTGTTCTTCTTCTAAAGTTAAATTAAGTTGGTCACATAAATCTTCATTAAAAAGTTGATGAAAATACTTCTTCTACCGTTCTTTTATTTCTCCATCGTTTACTAGTACCCTATTGTACTAATCTTTAATATATTTTATTTGGATAAGATCTCTTGTGTTCCTTTCGCTCACTTTAGTTATTCTATAAATGTCTCTTTCCCCTTCTTTTGTATCTAATTTTTAATATAATCGTTCAAAATTTTGTCTTTGTTTCATTTACTACTTTCTTAGCCTTTTTTTAGCTATTGTATATTTTTTAAAATTTTTCTTGTTCTTACAAATATAGTATTCCTTATAAGCTGTTCATTTTTTCCTTCATTTCTCTTGTACTTCCTCATTACACAACCAAGATTCCTTTCTTGGTGGTACATGTCCTTTTGACTCACCGAGTATACTGTTAGCTACTATTTTCAACTTTAATATCATCTTATTCCATGTCATATTAGAATCATTATATAGTTCACCTAATGCTTGTACTCCTACTTTTTCCTTAAATATATTTTGCTTCTCATCCTTTAGCATATACCACTTAATTTTAGGAGTCGTATATATTTTCTTTCTATTGATACTATGCTTAAGACATATATCCAATACTACTAACTTATGTTGAATAGTTAAGCTTCCTCCAGGGATGACTTTGCAATGTTTACAAATTTTTTCCCTCTTCCTAACCATAAGTCAATTTGCAATTTATTATTCTCACTTTTAAACGTGATCAAATGTTCTCTTTTATTAAAAAGCGTATTAGCTAATATAATGTCATATGCTATTGTAAAATCCAATATAGTTTTCCCTTCTTCATTTTTCGTTACAAACTCATAACCTTCATGTACTCTCTCATATTTCTTAATTTTCACTCCAACATGCCAATTTAGATCACTTCTTATTAAAATCATTTCATTAGCGGAATATTTTGTAATATTTCATCTAGGTCGTCTCAAAATCTTGATTTGGTAACTTCATCTAATTCTGTGCATATATGATAATTACGTTCATAATTTTTTATGTCACTATTATTTTAAAGGTTATAATTTTATCCCCTTTTCTAATTACTTTTACAACTTCATCCTTTAACGAACTCTCTATAATAATATCCACTTCATTTCTTGTTTTACTTTTTCTTGTGTACCATAACTTAAAATCTGAGTTCTCTATCATCTTTATCTTCTCGCCTACCCATTTTGTTTCTAGTATATACAAAATAATAATTCTTCTCCTAATCATCGCATCTACTACCTCTATCAATGCTCGAAAAAATACCCTAGGCGACCGCCTAGGCGCCGCCTATGCGTTGTGCGGTAGTAGGCCATGCAGGAAACCTAACAGGTGGGTGACCTAGGCGGCCCAACCGCCTAGGCGGTCCTTTGCGGCCCTCGGCGAGCTTCAGCGAGCCTTGGCGCCGCGATGATATTTTGGGCTTTTAATATGTTTGTAAATCTAAAATCCTAAGTTATTTGTTTGCTCGTTTGTGTAAACATCTTTGTCTTCTCTCATCGTCTATCATCGTGGTTGCGGGCTTCGTTGCTTTTGGTAAGTTTTTACTTTTTTTTGTTTCTTCTGATAAGTCGTCGTTGTAGCACATCTCTAATGGCGTCGGACGAGTCGCAGGACGCATCCGCAGTATTGGTGCAGGTTGCACTAATAATCTGATTTTGATGTATGACAAATAGGTTAAGTTAGATGTGTTGTTTGTCTAACTACTTTGCCAAGTGTGCAAGAATTGACGAGTCTGAAGGACCAAACATCGGGCTGAAATCCAGCTAGGTCTGCGGAACCGGATAGAGAGTGCGAAGTCCAAATAGGTCAATGGGTCGACCTGATATCTGGCAGGAAGTTCGGTGGACAACCGGCAAAAGTCTAGTTGGGTTTGCGGACCTGACAACTGGCATGAAGACCTGGTGGGTCAAGAGGTTAGTCAAACCGACTGCAAGTTGGTAAGTAAAGGTAAGTCACTGGAGAAGAATGACTCGGTGAAGATGCGTACTGGTTGAGGGACAGTAGGCGTCGGTCCAGTTTAGGATCATTTTGGATCCCTAAACTGAGACTTTGACTAGATCCTGGTCTCAGGGAGACGGGGTCTAATTACTACTCAGTATTATTGTGCTAACACTTATCTTGCAGGTTATTATTTGGTTTATTAGACTAACACACCTTGCAAGGCAAGAACACAAAAAGTCTCGGGTGAATAGTACTTGAGGCGCCTTCCAAGGGTTGGAAGGCGGAAGATGCCTTCAATCATTGAAGGCGCCTTGGCACTGTTCATAGAAGGCGCCTTCAGTTCTTTGAAGGCGCCTTCCGCAAGATAAATTTTGGACCTCGTCGTAGATAAGGCACAGTAAAGTCGAGATAGAGTTTGTCACATTGAAGGCGCCTTCAATACCTATGGAAAGCGCCTTCCACACCCTTTATAAGGGGGACTCTGACTAAGCTTCAACATGCAACAGTCATACGATCATCTGCACTTCCAATTGGACTTCCGAACACTCCAGCTTCCTGCTACAACTCCCCTGCGACGCTGCCACACTCATCTACTGCTAAGAAGCCGCCCAAACACCGAGCTCGAGTCGACCAACTTCGGAAAAAGTGTTTGGTAACTTTAAATTCTATACATAATTTTTGCAAAAGGACAAATGTAGTGTGTTACACTTGTTCTGACTTTCTTTATACTCAATTCCCTCTTCTGGCGGTTCCGGAAGAGATATTTTAGTGAATTACCCATCGATAGATCTACGAGACCTGAGTCTTGGCGAGGAATCGTCGAAGGCTGCGACTGTCGTGTCTGATTCTGAATTTTTACTTGTGTTTTTTTTTTATTTCTGTGTCTTCCGCTGCGTATAATTTACTTTTTAAAATCGAAAAGAACGAGTTTTTCAAAACCATGTGATTCACCTCCCCTCTCACGTGCGACTCGATCAACACGCAGTTGCCAGAAGCATCGCAGGACGCGTCCGGTGGCATCTCGCAATGCTTCCGACGGCGCCGGACGCTTTCTATGATGCTTTCGGTGACGATGGAAGCAACATCCGACTTCGCTGGACGCGTCTGAAGGCGCTGGACTTCGTCGAACGCGTCCGACGACGCTTCCGGTGGCGTTGGACACCTCGCGGGACTCGTCTGGTGGCGGCGTCACGTCGTTTTGTCGTGAATCATGATTTTAAGTACTGTGCATAATTAATTTTAGGATTTAATAAAATAAAACAACTCCTAACTGAAATAATTTCAATAATAGGATTTCCTAAAGCCTAATTAAATTATCTCAATTAAATATATTTAAAATTTAATTTTTTTAAATAAATATTATTAATTTATATCAAACAGATTTAAATATATAAAAATTATGTTTAAAATTTAAAAAATTCTAATAAACATAATTAATTTATATAATCAGATTTAAATATATAAATAATATATTTAAGATTTATTTTTTAAAATAAATATTCTGAATTTATAAAACAGATTTACAAATTATATTTAAAATTTTAAAAATTCTAATAAATATTATTAATTTATATAAATCAGATTTAAATATATAAAAAATATATTTTAATTTTAATTTTTTAATAAATATCTAATACATTTTATTAATTAGATTAAGATATATAAAAATATATTCTCAAACTTGTTAATGCTATATTTTGTATTTTACTGAGTCTATTGTTCAACTGTTTTCTTTGCTCGTATTTACTGAGTCTATTGTATTTCTTTTGCACAAAATTGTTAGTTTTCTTTTCTATTTTTCATTTTTTGGTATTGGAAAGTTTGCATTTATTTCATCATACATAGTTAGATCTCCATTGCTATGAAATGGAGATTTGCATATGACATTTCCCACAGTCAACATAAATCAAGGGATACTGAGAAATCCGCCTAGCGGCGCCTAGACCCCGCCTAGGCGGGTTAGGCGCTTGGCGCTAGTCTGCCGCCCGAATAGCGCCTAGCGAATTTTAGAACCTTGACCTCCATTGATTTATCAATGAAGGCTTCTATGTTTCATGTTTCAAGTCTTAGACTGTTAGTTTTCCTATAATATTTGTTCTTATCAAATCTATGATGTGAGAACTCTTACATATTTAATACTACACCCAAGTTCTCATGGAGATGTAGTGGTCTTTGCCGATACGTTACAGTCGGACCCTACAACGCAAACTTTTGCATATTTTGCACCACACCCGAGTTCTGGAGATCTAGCGGTCCTTGTCGAAACGTTACAGTCGGACCTTGCAACACGTTCCTTCTAGGGAACAACCTAACATTAGCATAATAGTTTAATGCATCCATTCATTGAACATTTGTCATAGTTTAATGCTGGCTAGCAACTTAACGTAACCCTTCTCCTTTATCCGGACTTGGGACCAGCCATGACTGGTCTGTCATGGGCAGAATTAATTATCAAACTGCTCAAATTCAGAATTTGAAATTCAATGTTTGAATCTGGTTCAGTATATTTCTTATGAGTCCGTTGCAAGGTGAAAATGCTCAAATTAATTTATGGGGGAAAAAAATCTATTGGACTTTGAGTTGTCCTATTGAGTCTCAATTACAAGGTGAACATAGTTTTGGTAGTCCTCATGATCTGGCCAGCATTTGAGCTTCACCAAGAAGCAGCAGTAACAATTAGAATAAAATCTTGGAACAAGTTAGATTTGGCAATGATTTAATACCTCAAAGGGATATTTTACTCAATATCTTGGGGCTTGTTTAATTGTGTAAAATAACACTTTTCAGTTTCATTCTCAGAGAAAATGAGGACAGATAACCAGAAAGTGATTGGCTAGTAATGAAAATGGAAATTTGACAAAAATCAATAAATAATTTCAAGGCCTTAGCTCAGTGAGTCACAACAATGGCAGTAGCAGAACATTTTGGAACTAAGATTTTTCAATAATGTGATAGTTCAATGAGACATATAATCTAAAATACCAGTTGGTAAAATAGCTCTTGTCAGTTTCATTATGGACTGCAAGAAGGTGATGTTGGTTGTTGAAAATGGTAATCTGAAAAGAAATCGATGGCCTTAACTAGGAGTAACTCACAACAGTTCCCATATTGGCTGTTGACACATTGCGATTTGTTTTGGCTTGAATGACACTACACTGTACCATTCTCTTTTTTGTCAAGTATCTAGTAAGTCTTACTACCATCAACTGCGGCTTGAGTAGTTAAACCTTATATCTCATATTTTGGGAGGGGAACCTTCTTGTTTTAGCTGCTTATTAAACTGAACACATAATCTTATGTCGATCGGATTTTCACACAAAAAACTGAACAGTTCAGGGAACCATTAATCATCTTTTTTCTCTAAAAAGTCTATGTGTCTGTCTAGAGTGCAAGACCCAGTTATATTTGTCTCGCTATAAAATATCATTGTTCACGCTCAAAGCAAAATCTTGTCACTTTTTATTTTACTAGAGGGTTAAATCAGCATTTTCTTTAAGAATTTGTCTGAGTAGATTTTTATCTCTTTTTTGAAATTATTCTTCATGAATCTCTCAAGAAAAGTTTCACTCATAAACAATTTCCATTTATCATTTTTTGTTGGTTTCACAAGGCCTCACTTTTCATCATGCCGGGTGTTCAACAAGCTGATGGAGGTGGGGCATACAATGAATCAGAAACCTAGGCCTTGTTTAGCGGAGCACACCCTTCTTCTATTTCTAAAAACTCTTGTCATGATTTGTAATATAGTATTGCATAGTGACCTCATAAGAGGTATTCCGAATGCTTCATTCTTTACATGGTACAACTCGAACATGAATTCTTACACATGGGTTCCTTCATGCGCAGGTTAAGGTAGAGAGAATGAGGGCTCGTGCACACGAGAGGGTGATGAACAAACTAGCAACATCGCAGCACAAAGCTGAGGAGATGCGCACCGCGGCAGAAGCCAGAAGAAATCGTCAAGCTGCTAAAATTGCTCAGCAAGCTGAGTACATCAGAAGAACTGGAAGAGTTCCATCATCATTTTTCTTCTGGAGCTGCTGCACATAGTTGCTTTTGCTCGAGTGGTAGTGTATTCTTATGTAAAGAAGAAAAGTTTTCATGTGTGCAGAGATTATTTCTATCACTTTTACAATTCCAGCTATTCTCTACAGCAGCTTTTCTGCATTTGCCATCGCATGTAAACTTTTTATCTCAAGAAGCCTGTGGACTTTTCTGACAAACTCGAAGACATGATGGTCTATGAGTAAAAAGAGTGATGGACCACGAAAGATGATAACTCAAACCAGCCAGTATTGTTTGTCTGCAGCCCCACCAGGATCTGGTTGGAGTATCACGCAGCCTTTTAAGTCGATGAAGGGCCCTCGTGGATGGAACTCGTGTACTGCACTGCTTCCCACCATAAGAGATGAGTAGCCTTTACAGCAGTCTGATTTTACACACCCACCCCATCATGAACAACTCTCTCATCCTGCTGCTTCACACCACACTTGGTCCTGCAAAGCCCTTGACACCACTATGTCTCACTGTCCCATGCCCCAGCCCCACTGGTGAGGTCTCCTCCAGCTCTCTCATGGCATGATTTGATGAGTGGAAGATAGATTCTCACTAGGGCAATTAATTTCATCTGGACACTATGATTGCATCTTGGTATAATGTGAATGCCTGGCGCATGATAGAGTGAACACTAGAGCAAGTGTTTAAAATATCGCAATGGATCGTATACAGTGAGAACGAATAATTTGCACAAGAAAGTCTGCCACTTAAATGCGGGAGGGTAGCACATGCATGAAAAGTTGTGCGAGGCGATGCAATAAATCTCGCAGCGCCAGATGCCAAACTCCATAAATAACATGAGTTGTCGAGCAACAATTGATAGGTGAAATGGCTAGAGTGGGAGTTTAGGGCATCCCCATCCAAGATTTTTCCCAACTTTTTTTCTCCTTCTCTTTCATAATTGAAAAGGGTAATGTTAAATGGTCAAGATTTGATCAAAATTACATGATAAAAATATTTTAATAATATCACAATTATAAAGATTTCTAGATTCTAACCCACAAAATTTACTGAATTGTTGCAAATACATGATAAGACCAAAATTTATAAGAAAAAACTTATATCATTAATGTTAGTTCAATACAAGATGTATAATTTTGCGCAAGGAATAAATATCACATAGGAAGACAATAACTATTTTATTCTTGCAAGAAAATAAAAGTAAAAATAAAACAAAGAAAGTTAGGTAACTTAGAATGGAGGCTAAAGACGCGAAAAGAAAAGTAGAGTAACCACCGAACAATTTACTGTAGCAATATCCCACTGCAGAGAACATGTGATCGTCTAACATCAAGTTCAGCAATATCCCTACGATATAGAGGAGAAATCAAAGGGGTGAAGAGAATGTACCAGAACTAGGAATCAAAGATAAGTTACATTGAATAAATATGCGGAAATGTAGAACCTTGCGATTTTGAATTAGGGTTCTAAGAAGAGAGGGGAGTACCTGAAATCGTCCGTCGATGGAAGCATCTTTATCGCCAGGAAGATATGATCGCAAATTTCAACGGTGATTGACGTTGCGTTTGAGGTAGTATTCCTCTTCGATCGGAGATGCAATCGATCGAGAGCCGACGCGAAGGCAGACGACGACAGATCATAATTTTTTTTCTTTTTTGAAATAAGAGCCAGTGGTGACGCAAGTATATGTACTGCCCAGATAAATATGATGATTAGTGATATAATATCGATTTTAATTTTTAAATTGATATTATAAAATAATTTTCACAACGGATTGTTTTCTAAAATAACTATATATAAGTTTAAATTAAATTATTTAAACAAAATTTAAATGTTCTAAATTAATAAATTTATTAGCTTTTTAATTTGAACAATATAATAAGTAGATGATAATATCATTAATGATGGGAATTTTCAATTTTATCAATAAAAGTTCTTTTCAAAACTTAAGGATAAATGATTTAAACAAATAATTAATCTAACATTGAATTTGAGACGATGAAGCTGTGTAGATAAGTTTCCATCGACTAGACTACAGATGAATGATCAGAAAAAATAATAATAAATCTAGTCAGTTTTATTAATTAATTTTATGATGATTGATTTTAAAATAAATCGAGAATCGGTAGAAAACTTAAAAGTTCAGTATCCTTTAATTATGTATTTTATTTAAAAAAATATTATAAATATATCATAATTAGGGATCACAAACCTGAGTGACAATCTCAATATTTTATCATAACACTATAACAATTAAAATACTATAGAAATTTTCAATTTTATTGATAAAAATTCTTTCAAAAATTAAGAATTGATGATGGTGGAGGCAACTTAGCGGTTAGTGAACAATTAACCATCTATTTATGTATTTATTTTTTATTTTAATATATATATATATATATATATATATATATATATATATATATATTAAACTAAAAAATAAATACATAAATAATATTATAGTATTATTTTTCTTTTTTATTTCAAGAAGCAGAATATGCATTTGACTTCTAAATATTTGTCTGATGCAACCTTCCGAAAATATTATATAATCCAATGGGAGGGGGAATTTTTTTTAGACTTTTCAATGAATAATAATAATATAAACGAAAATAGGACGGAGCTACTATTGATAGATAATAATATAATATAATTAATAAAGATAATTTGGTATATAAAATTTTTGTTAATAAAATTTTGAAAAATGATATATTGTACGTGATCTTATTCTTTTTTTCAAAAGCTGACTTTTAACCTGCATATTATAATAAAATTATTATTTATTAAATTACGCAATCTATCTTTCATAATATTATGACAGAAAATATTTACCGTTGCAGTCACAACTGATAGCACAGGACCATTTCACGAGCGGAACACTCAGGAGACTGCCACATCATTACCTCACCTTGTAACACGAACAACCGCCCCACTATCTTACCTAGTTTTTGTTGAAAAAAAAAATTAGGATTATCGTTTAGCGAAATTAATAATAATAATATTATTATTATTATTATTTCGCTAAAAAACAAAATTATTAATAAAATTATTTTTATTAGGATTTTGTTATTTTTAAATTATTCAAATTTTATTTTTAATAATTTAATTTAAAATTTTTTTACATTTTTAAAATTTTAATTTTTTTTTATTTTTAAAATTTTTAAAAAATTTTATTTTGTTATTTTTAAATTTTTAAAATTTTTTATTATTTTAATTTTTTTTATTTTTAAATTTTTTTTATGTTTTATTTTTACAATTTTTTAAAATTTTTTATTTTTAAAATTTATATTTTTAATTTTTTTAAATTATTTATTTAAAAAAATAAATTTTTTATTTTTTTTAAATATTTTTTATTTTTTTTATATTTTTTCTCTTTTTTTCATGTTTTTTCTTATCGGAGGATATTTTTGGTAAAAAAAAATCGTTAACCCCGGAATCAAGAAAAACCTTAGTTTTCTAAGGTTTTCCGATTCCAGGCCGCATGACCCTTTTGCTGACGTGTCGGGCATGGAACATTACTCCGGAATCATCAAATACCTAAACCAAACAAGATTTTTGTTGATAACCTTGGATGGATAACCAAGGTTATCAAGAATAACCCCGAATCAAACGCACCCTAAGGGTGTGTTTGATTCAAGTTATCATGTATAACCTTGATTATATGATTACTAGGTAATCACATAACCAAGGTTATGGGGAATAAAACATAACCAAATGTTATTTGGTTCAACCTAGGTAATGCAACAAAAATTTGTTTGTTTGAAGGTTTTAATGAATACCTTAGTTTAATATTTTACCGTATTACCCTCAGTTACAAAATCAACTATACATATTATTATTATTATTATTATTTATTTTTTTAATGTTTTTTTACTTTTCTTTTTCTTGTATATTTTTTTACTTTTTTATGTGTTTTTTATTTTTTTAATGTTTTTATATTTTTTTATATTTTTTATTTTTTTATTTTTTTTACATTTTTAAAATTTTAATTTTTATTTATTTATTTTATTTCTAGTAATCACATAACCAAGGTTATTGGGAATAAAACATAACCAAATGTTATTTGGTTCAACCTAGGTAATGTAACAAAAACTTGTTTGTTTGAAGGTTTTAATGAATACCTTAGTTTAATATTTTACCGTATTACCCTCAGTTACAAAATCAACTATACATATTATTATTATTATTATTATTATTAATTTTTTTAATTTTTTTTACTTTTCTTTTTCTTGTATATTTTTTTACTTTTTTATGTGTTTTTTTATTTTTTTAATGTTTTTATATTTTTTATATTATTTATTTTTTTATTTTTTTTACATTTTAAAATTTTTAATTTTTATTTATTTATTTATTTTATTTTTAAATTTTAAAATTTTTAAAATTTTAAAAAAAATTAAAATTTTTTAAAATTTAAATTTTTTATTTTTAAAATTTATATTTTTTAAAAAATTTTAAATATTTTTTTTATATTTTTTACATTTTTTTCTCTTTTTTCCTTATTTTTTCTTATCGGAGAGTATTTTTGATAAAAAAAAAAATCGTTAACCCCGGAATCAAGAAAAACCTTAGTTTTCTGAGGTTTTCCGATTCCGGGCTGCATGACCCTTTTACCGACGTGTCGGGCATAGAACATTACTTGGGAATCATCGAATACCTAAACCAAATAAGGTTTTTATTGATAACCTTAGATGAATAATTAAAGTTATCAAGACTAATCCCGAATTAAACACATCCTAAAATTTAATTGTGGGATCTGATTTGGGTTCTTGTAGGCCGAGGCATCCACCTCATCGATAGTGTCGCCATCACTTCCACTAAATGTCAAAAGGACTAAACACCAATTCACATTACTCATTTTAAGATTTTAAGATGAGCAAAAGATATTTGATGGATAACATTTAATCTTAGATTTTGTTATACAATTTTAGAAAGCTTTTCTTCTAAATATTGTTTTTCATCGTTTAATTTATTTTGATCTTAATGTTTTTATCGTTTAAATTTGAGCTCGAAGTGATTTTCGACGACATGAATATTCAATGATTACAATGATCTAACCGTTTAAGTTCATTATTGTGTTAAATTGACTAGACTTAATAGACGCGTTTATCAAAAACCACCTATTTAATCATTTATTATCAGTTGAATTGGTGATTTTTTACCATAGCTTATGATGTCGACTCATTGAATATTAAAAAATCAAGGAAATGCTAGTTAAACAGACGGTCAAGATTTTCTATGCGATGTGTATAAAATCAAGGAAATGTCTTTTGGACACATGGACGGAAATTTGTCGAGGTCATGCTAGTTCAGCCCAAGCATTTTTATGTTTCTAATAATATTCAATTTATTACAAAAGTACAATCTTATATATAAAACAATAATAATAGTTAAATATAGTCTTAAAATTTAAAAGATGTTAGTTAGTCATCAAAATCAATTTACCAAAATAATTTAATGGATCAACACACTTTAAAATTTAAAAAATAAAAATAAGAGCTAAATTTCAATTCTTTCTTTAATATAGGGTTTCAAGAAAGGGTCTATTGTGTTAGAGTCCGGATAAAAGTTTAAAACTTTAAGTTAGGTTATTTATTATATTTGATATGAGTTGTTAAGTATAAAATTGGTAAGTACAATAAGAAAAATCTAAGTATGATCTTCGCTAAGAAAAAAATCCAAATGTGATCTTGACAAAGGTAAATCCAAGTGTAATCTTGGCAATGTAAGTCTAAGTGTGAGTTGGCAAAGATGAAGTCCTGGAGCGACGAGATCTTGGCAAGGATGAAGTCCCGAAACGACGAGCTCTTGGCAAGGATGAAGTCCCGGAACAAGGAGCTCTTGGCAAGGTTAAAGTTCTGGAGGTGAGAAGCCTCTTGGCAATGAAAAGGCACGACAACAAGGACAAGGCCGAATGAACCTCTTGAAGGTAAAACATGAAGGATGGAAAAATATCTAAGGACGCAAGGCTGATGGAGGAGGCTAGAAGGCAACGTCAAGTTGTGCGAGCAAGGAAAAGTGCTGAGTAATTATACTCGGGGTAAAAATCCTAGTGTTGGAATTTACCAGTCGACTGGTATATGTCTCAATCGACTGGTGATTGAGAAACAGTAAGTGTGAGCTTCTGTTTGCTCAGTCTTGGGTGACCAGTCGACTGGTATCGAGTCATTAGGGTGTAACAGTCGATTTTCTACCTAGGTCAATCGACTGGTGACTTTACCAGTCGACTGATAGTGGGAAAACAACATTGTGGAAAATCGACAGCCTTTCCAAACCATGTAAAACAAAACATGTTAGGGTTTGTTTGCTTTCTTTTTTGTTCTTAATTTTTGTATTCGTATTAGTTTTGTATTTCCGTTGTGCACTAATGAATACGTAGGAAGTGAATAAAGTAGGTGATCGACTATTCACCCTCTCTAGTTATGTCAAAGGTCCCAACTTATTGTACGCAGTCTTACCCTACTTCCAAAAGACTATTTTCGAGAATCAAATGTATAACTTTTAGGTTACACGATAATAAACGTTATGCCAAAACTCCCATTCTACAATATAATATAATTAATCAAAAAATCTTATAATCATAAAGTATCACAAAATTGTTCGAGCCTTCATAGTTTAGAACTTGTGTATAAATTCATAATCAATTATTATAAATATATCATTTTCTACCCTATAATAAAATTATCATTTATTCAATTATCACTCATTCAATTACGCAATATATCTTTCACAATTATCTTGACAGAAAATATTCTCTCTGTCATCGCAATTGCAAATAGTGGAGCAAAGACCATTTCACGAGCGGGCCACTTGGGAGACTACCACGTCACTGCCTCACCTGGTAACACGAGCAACCGTGTCACTACCTTGCATCATTTTTATTGAAAAAAAGTTTAGGATTATCTTAATTCCTTACTTGTTGCATAAGGGAAGGGAGAGGAATAGAAAGTTTAGGTTTAGAATAAAAATTAAATCAATTTGATAAAATTAATATATAAAATATAATGACATTGATATTTTTTTATTTATAGAAAAACTCTGAAAAAAATATTAATTAATGTCATGTTTGAATTTACAACTCTTGACCAACATAGGAAAGAGATGGAGGCACCAATGATTCTCGCTTGAGAATGATATCCTCACCTACTCCAAGATTCAATGGTAGGATTTGACTTGGGTCCCTATAAGTCGAGGCATCTACTCATTGATAGTGTCATCGTCGCTTCTACTAGGTGTTGAAAGGCCTAAAACCCAATTCGCATTATTCATCTTAAGATGAGCAAAAGATGTTTGATCGATAACATTTGATCTCAGATTTTACTATAAAATTTTCACAAAGTAGTAAAAAGCTTCTCTTCTAAATATTATTTTTCATCGTTCAATTTATTTTCATCTTAATATCTTTATCGTTTAAATTTGATCTCGAAGCGATTTTCGATGACATGAATTTGTAGGAACTCCAAGGTTATTTTTTGTGTAATCAACCAAGTTAGGTTATGTCCTGTTTTGGTTTAATCCCCGTGTCTAAGTGTGCAAGAACTTAGCAGCACAGGAAGTCGAGTGGAAGACACAGCTAGTGAGAAGGACGACACGGGAAGGGAGCCGATGGGCTCGGTGCGTCCGAGGGACGAGAGGGTTGCAGAAAAGTACATCGGTGGACGAGAAGAACGTAGGTGATGTTCGAGGGACGGAGGGATGAGAAGCCGGAACGGAAGCCTGCTCGAGGAGAAGGTCGGACATTTGGTTTGGGTGAGTCTTATTTCGGTTGGCCCAATCACCCAGGCGATTGGAGCAACAGGAGAGCGAAAGGAGCTAGAGAACACTGCTGGAGGTGCCCTCAACAAGGTGTTGAAGGCGCCTCCGAAGCGAGCCAGCGCCTTCGCCACCTTCAGGCGGAGGACGCCCTCCATAAGTATGGAGAACACCCTTGACCTGGCCAAAATAGCCGTTCGCAATGGATAAAGTTTTATCTATTGCCGCCTCGCTGGAGGCGCCCTCCAACCCTTAGGAGGCGCCCTCGAGCTATGGATAGAATTTCCAGGAGCTATAAAAAGGCCCTTGGAGCTAAGAAATAGATCAATAACTCAAGTATTCATTTCCTAGTAATAGTCTGAGCGTTCAAAGATTGTAAGAGGCTTCTCCGCCTGCACGAAGGAGATTTTTTCTAGTCCTATCATTGTCTTAGATTAACAACCACCCTGGTTATGACCAAGTAAATTTTCGAGTCTCTTTCTTTCAGTTTTTGTATTGTTTATTTTTATGCTATTGCTACTAATCTAATTCCAAAACTCGAGAAAGGTCTTTAGTTATTTTCAGGCAAAACCTCTTCAGCCGACCTATCCGGACCTACAAGTTGTATCAGAGCCAAGGACACTTCAGGAGGACTAACCGCCAAACGAAACACACGAGATGGTCGAATCAAGCATTCACCCACCAAAGTTCGAGGGGGACTTTGCCAACTAGAAAAAGAAGATTGCGGTATTTTTCAAGACCGATTTTGATTTATTTTTGATAATGGAGGTTAGTTTTGCAGCACCCGAAGGTAAAGACAAATACCACTAGACAAAAAAGGAGCAGGTTAATTTCGTGACAAACGACAAAGCAGAGTTTCATCTGCTAAGCGTTCTACCGCCACAAGAAGTCAATCGGATTGGAGCCTACGAGTCTGCGAAGGAGCTCTGGGAGAAATTCCTGGAACTACACGAAGGAATCTCGGAGGCAAAACTTGCAAAACGGGACTTACTTCGCAATTAGATCAGCAACCTCCGATTAGAAGAAGACGAAATTGTAGCACATATTCACTCGAGGATCAAGGAGCTAATCACTAGACTTTCAAATCTCGGAGAAAAGGTAAGCAACAAAGATTCACTAAGGTACACACTTAATGTCTTCCTTAGAAATAGAGAATGAGCATCATTAGTGGATGCCTATTATATCTCTAAGGACTTAGAATCTGTTACTTTAGATGAATTATTCTCTACTTTTGAAGTCCATTAAATAAGATGTGCAGATTTAAAGAAGGAGACAAAGCACAATGTTGCTTTTAAAGCAAAAATGGACGAACAAGAGTCAGAATCCTCATTTGATGATGATGAAACAACGCTGATGGTACGTAAGTTTAAAAAAATATTTAAATATAAGCAATTTAATCAAGTGCAAGGCAGAAGAAGAAGAAAAATAAAATACTACCATTGCGATGAAGAAGGGCATGTAAAAGACAACTGCCCTAAATGGAGAAGAAGGGCAAAGGCAAAGACAAGAAGTCCATCCAAACGAACAAACACAAGACCCTAAAGGCGAAGTGGGATGAAACATTGTCCAAATCAGAGGTTGAAGTTTTCTCCGGACTTGCGTTGATGGCAAGTCACCAAGAAGATGAACACAAAGCAAGCTTGTCCAAAATGAGCATCGATGAAGGGGGGAGCGTCAACAAAAGAAAGAAGCAATTCAGGGGGAGCTACGGATAACGAGATCGACAAGGTAAGTAAGGTACAATCTTTCCCACTTGACAAATTGTTTAAATTTATAAAATTATTAACTAAAAAATGTTGCAAGTTAGAAAAAGATAATATAGATTTGAAAATACAATTATCCAAAGCATGTCTGCTAGATTTATATGATAATCTGAAAATAGAAAATGATAAATTGAAAACAGAAATAGAATATCTAAAAAATCGTGCATGTTTGTACAATGAAAATATTAAAAAATATAGAAATCTGAACTGGTATTTTAGATTTCATAAGGGTCAAATTAGGGAAATTCCTAAAAGGTGTGTACCCCCAAAATTCTTGATTAACCATATAGGAAGGAAACTGTATTGTGTTCCAAAAACTTGTATAAATTTAAAATAAAATTAAACTTAGGGTTTTCAGATAGAAGATTAAATATTTGAATTCATCAAGAGTCTTTGTCTATAAATGATTGATGATCTAATAACCAAGAAGGTCTAGTGTTTCGCCACAGCCCAGAAGCCAATTTTTGAATTGAATATTTAATTGACAAACTGATAAACATGAAATAATTAATTTAAATACTTTCAATTTTTTTATCAATTGTTTAACATTTAAAATATTTTTTTACGTAACTTCCAAACTTCACTTAGATTTTTTTTAAAAGAAAAGATTTTAGATTTTTTTTTAAATTGCAATTTTTATTTAAAAATTTCATTTTTTCCTTTGTTAAAACTTTTTTTACCCTTAGATTTTATTGAATACCCTAATTTTTGTGTAATCAAAGGGGGAGAAGGGAAGATTAAGTCTAGGGGAGATAGTTAAAAAAAAATAAAATTTGAATATCTTTACACATTATTGCATAATTGTAACTTTATTTACTTAGTATTGCAATTTTATTATTTTTACCTTATGATTGTTATACCCTAACTTAACTTGGATTGCTAACATCAAAAAAGAGGGAGGTTGTAGGAACCCCAAAGTTATTTTTGGTATGATCAACCAAGTTATGTTAGATCCTGTTTTGATTTAATCCCTGTGTTTAAGTGTGCAGGAGCTTACGAGCATAGGAAGTCGAGTCGAAGACGTAGCTAGCGAGAAGGATGACACGGGAAGGGAGCCGATGGACTCAGTGCGTTCAAGGGATGAGAGGGCTACAAAAAAGTACACCGGTAGATGAGAAGAACGTACGTGACGTTCGAGGGACAAGAAGCCGGAGCGGAAGCCTGCTCGAGGAGAAGGCTAGAAATTTGGTTCGGGTGAGTCATATTTCGGTTGACCGCAATTACCTAGGCGATCGGAGCAACAGGAGAGTGAAAGGAACTGGAGAACACTGCTGGAGGCGCCCTCAACAAGGTGTTGAAGGCACCTCCGAAGTGAGCTAGCGCCTCCGCCACCTTCAGGCGGAGGGCGCCCTCGACCTGGCCAAAATAATCGTTCACAGCGGATAAAGTTTTATTCCCTACTGCCTCGCTGGAGGCGCCCTCCAACTCTTGGGAGGCGCCCTCGAGCTATGGATAGAATTCCCATGAGCTATAAAAAGGCCTCTGGAACTAGGAAATAGATTAACAACTCAAACATTCATTTTCTAGCAATAGTCTGAGCGTTCAAAGATGATAAGAGACTTCTCCGCCTACACGAAAGAAATTTTTTCTAGTGTTGTCATTGTCTTTGATTAACAACTACTCCGATTGTAACCAAGTAAAATTCCGAGTCTTTTTTTTTTTCAGTTTTTGTATTGTTTATTTTTATGCTATTGCTACTAATCTAATTCCAAAACTCGAGAAAAGTCTTTAGTTATTTTTCAGGCAAAACTCTCTCCAACCGACCTATCCGGACCTATAGAATTTTCATTGATTAAATTGATTATTAATGATCTAACAATTTAAGTCCCTTATTGTGTTCAATTGACTAACTTAATTGACGCGTTTATCAAAAATCATCCATTTAATCTTTTATTATTAATTGGATTGTAGTGGTAGGATGTCATCCAAATATTTATAGTTTAATTTTTAGGTATAATATATTTATATATATTTTTTAAAATAGGAATGTAATTAAAAGATGTTGGGCTAATTGGATTGATGATTTTTTTACGAATAGTTTATGATGTCGACTGATCGAATATTAAAAATCAAGGAAATGCTAGTTAAACGGACGGTCAAGATGCTTAGATAAATTGTAATTTTCTATGCGATGAGCATAAACTTGATGGGAAAACATTTCTTTTGGACACATGGACGGAGCTCTGTCGGCAGCATGCTAGCTCTGCCCATGTCCATATATATTTCTAATACTATTCAATTTATTGCAAAAGTTCAATCTTTTATATAATAATAATAATAATAATAATAATAATAATAATAAATATAGTCTTAAAATTTAAAAGATGGTAATTGATTCATCAAAATCAATTTATCAAAATAATTTGATGAGTCAGCACACTTTAAAATAAAAAAAATTAGAGCTAAATTTCAATTCTTCACATCTCAAGAACATATATCTTTTTTTTTTATATAATTTTATGATTTGAAATTAATTTAATTTATTAAAAAAATAAAATTACATTGTCGATGACTATTGAAAGGGGCACAAAATGAAATAAGGATACGCACTTTAGAGAAAACTCAGACTTAAGGGAGCCACTTGAAATTTTTTTCCATTTTCTAGAAACACCGGGGTACTTTAGGAATGTGAAAAGTTCTCGAAGCCTCCTCGGCGCGCGGTGACCCCCCGAAGAAAAAAACACTTGGTAGCGTTACGTCCACGTGGAGTTGCGACGCGTACGGCTTACGGATTGCTAGACCGATGTCCCGTTCCATCATGCGCTTCAGTTCCACTGGGTCCCACCGCTGCTCCCGATGGATAAATCGTGGGTACGGATACTTTTTCAGTACTCCAATGGTTTAGATCGGAGCCACAATGCCACATCCGAGATGAACAGTAAGAAGATAAGAGATTGCTCCATGATAAATTTCTGGTGATTTTGCCTGATTTGTGTCTTTACTTTTCTCGACTCTTGAAGAAGAATCAGGTCAGAAGTGGTGGGTCCGCGGCAGACGAACAATACAATAACAAGCAGGTTAAAGGAGGAGATAGCTCCGAAAAAGGCGAGTCAGTAATGTTCATGCGCAGCTGCTGCTGCTGCTGCGGCGATGGACGACTCCGCGTAAAAAAGCTTAATGATGCTAAATATTGACCGTCCAATATTGAGTAGATATTAATCGGCAGAAGACGTCACCCATATAACAAACTGTTTTTAATTCGTTAATTTGCATATATGTAATTTTCTATTTTCGCGCGAGGGTAATCTTGAGATATTGCCATCCTACTTGATGTGGATGGCATCGTCGTTCATCCGTTCATGCCCACTCTACTCTCCACTGCACTGGGTTCAGAGGTTCTGTGACTGTGAGGGCTCAGGGCGAGGTGGACTCACACGGCGACCTCGACGAACGAGAGCTTCTCTGAGCTCGGATGAGTCCTCCTCCCGATCCGTCAAGGAATGTGTGTGCTCGACGTCCCCTTCTCCGGCGCCTGTTGAAGGTCCTTGATTTCTCCGATCACTGGTTTTATCCCGTGACGACGTTGCTTTAAGTCTCGTTAAGAGTTTGGACTAAGTCGTCGCCTTGCCGTCGTAATGCTTCCCTTGCCTAGTAGTTACTGTTAGGCGTCGGGGCTGCGATCTCGTTGTTTCGGCAGTTTGAGGAACTTTGAAACCCTAGTTTGCTTCGTGATTGTTGTGCTTGGAGCCCCAAATCGTGGCATTCTTCTGCGGTCCATGAAATCGCAGTTGAGTTATTGATTTAAGGCAGTAAGTAAAAACTGAAACTTAATTTCGACCATGAGTACTTGCGAACAAGAACCGGAAGGTATTGTCTTTAAATCGGTTTTGTCTTTCTCCGTTCTCTCGTCTTCCTGCCAAAACATCTGACTGTGGTCCTTGCGGTGTTTTATTAGGGGTAGAGAAGAGATGCTTGAATTCAGAACTCTGGCATGCCTGCGCCGGACCACTTGTGTGTTTGCCGACAGCCGGTACTAGGGTTGTCTACTTTCCTCAGGGCCATAGCGAGCAGGTGAAAAATCACTTCTTTTGGATTATTATACAGTTTTTCCGCTGGTTGGAAGTTGGTGCTGAATACAGTTTTTGCGGAATAACGTATTTGATTAAGGTTGTTGCTTCTACAAACAAGGAAGTGGAGGGACATATTCCTAACTATCCGAGCTTACCTCCTCAGTTGTTTTGCCAACTTCACAAAGTAACAATGCATGTGAGTGCTTACTTTTTAAATAGTTCGTATTTCAAGGCTCATTTGGGGAATGAATAGAATAATAATTGATAATTATACACATTTTAGGCAGATGCTGAAACCGATGAAGTTTATGCACAGATGACTTTGCAACCTTTAAACCTGGTAAATTATATGAGATATGCAGTTTTTACCAGCCATTTTGCTTTGTGCCTGAAATGGGAATGCAATTGTTGTTCTCTGCAGCAAGAACAGAAAGATGCCTATTTTCCAATCGAAATGGATGTACTGAGTAAGCAGCCAACAAATTATTTCTGCAAGACTTTAACTGCAAGTGATACTAGCACTCATGGAGGATTTTCTGTGCCTCGTCGAGCAGCTGAGAAAGTATTTCCTCCACTGGTGTGTTGTCTAGGGGCAATATGAAAGTTTCTTTGGCAACTTATTAGAACAACAAAAGGAATTAAATTAATCATATTGCTATTTTATTGTATCACAGGATTTCTCGCAGCAGCCACCAGCTCAGGAACTTGTTGCTTGTGACCTTCATGATGTTGAGTGGAAGTTCAGGCATATCTATCGTGGTAAGTAAAATGAAATTAGTATTCTTTGTTTATTTGCAGCCCAAGAAAATGAATAACTAGGCAAGATCTTGGACTTATGTTGTGTTATTCACTTGTTGTGGTAGGAAACTTTTCCTTTGTATACGGATTCTTCTTGCTTTGCAAATTACTGAAAAAACTGACATCATTACTTATGCAAACTACTCAGTTAGAACCTGATTATTATTTCTGCATAATTATGGATTCCCTTGGGGTTTCATGATCATCTCTTCCCTTAATTATTACAATCAAAAAGAGGATGAGAATATTGGTTGATTTAGACCAACGACTGATGAGTTTAGACCTATGATAAGTGGCAGAGATGTGGTGAAGCCATTTGTTAAATCTATCATAAAATGAGGCCTTCTGGAAGCTTGAAATTTAAAATGAATAAATTAAGCTATAAATTTGCCAGTCCTTCAATCTTGCTGTTGTCAATGATTCTGCACTTGTAGCATTTTCTGTAATGAAATTGGAAATGATGCCAGAATAAAAATGATCTTATAGATACCGAGTGAATATAAGTGTTATGATCATGCAAGTACTTCAGAAGGATAAGCTCTAATTTTATTTGTCCTATCTATATTCACATTCTGTACACAGATTCTTTGATATATCTTGTTCTCAATTTATATAAGACATGTAAAGACAGTACTCTCTTGCTTTCACTAACCCTGTAAAGTAATATGCTTTTATGTCTATTAGAATATCTGGTTCTTACTATACATTATGATGCAGCATGCCCTGGTCCATTATAAATCAAAGACAGATCTACCAATTAATTATAAGGCATCCTAAAAACTTTTAAGCAATTTCAGCATTGTTGTCTCAGGGTTGTAGGGTAACCTACTTATCGAATAAACCATCCTAAATGAGATTCTTGATGCTGAACCTTTTGTTTGAAGGTAGGTCAACCTATACCTTTGGCTGGTTAATTTAGGCCTTTTGTTGGTTGACCTAGGCTTTTTTAGGTTGACCTAGGATTTTTGTAGGTTGACCTAGGTCTTTGTAGGTCAACCTAGATGGCAGACCTTGAGCACCTTTTTTATTATTATTCTTATTTTAAAGTTAGGCCAACTTGATTAATTGGTAGGCTGACCTCGATGATAAAACTAGATGCTAGACCTTCTATTTGAAAACGAGTTGATCTAGGCATTTATTAGTCCAACCTAGGTAGTTAGGTCCTGTCAGCCAATTTTCTGCTTAAAAGTAGGTCAGCCTATTCTTGTGGTCAGTCACCCTAAGAAGTAAGGCTAAGGTGAGCAAATTGAAATATTGGATTCTAATGGTTATAAATACATTTTACCTTTTGTGACTATTTAAACCAAGATATATAAGATCTTGGCTTGTCATTTGGCACAACAATGAACACGGGAAACTCTAATCATTCTCAAAGTTCACATATTACTAATCTTATGCTGAATACATCTAAGGGGTTTGTAGATCTTTTCAATCTAAGGGTTTATCCTTCTATTTTAAATTTCTCTTGGTAACTCTCCTCATCTCATCTTTATATTGATGACATTCTTTAGGGTGAAATTAGGGTTTATTTCTCGTTTTTGCTTAATTTGTAATCTCTAGAGAGACTATTAGTTTCTAGAGGGCTTCTACAGTCGATCCTTGGCTCTATTTTAGATTCAGCATTAATTGAGAACTTTTAGATCTCCCTAATTTGTTATCTTGTGGTTGCAGGTCAGCCAAAAAGACATTTGCTTACCACGGGTTGGAGTATATTTGTTAGTGCTAAGAGACTAGTTGCTGGCGATTCTGTTCTTTTTATCTGGTTATTTTAATTTAATCTTTCTGTTATTGATGAGGTTTCAGATCAAAATCCCTGTATTTTCTGCCAATGTGAATTCTTCTTGCATTTTAATAGGAATGAGAAGAATCAGCTATTGTTGGGAATCAGGCGCTTAAATCGACCACAAACTGTGATGCCTTCATCATTCTTATCAAGTGACAGCATGCACATAGGGCTTCTCGCTGCTGCAGCTCACGCTGCAGCGACGAACAGTCGCTTTACTGTATTTTATAATCCAAGGTAGTAGTTACAACAGCTTGAAAAATATCATTTTTTTTCTTCTGTTTCTTGTGTATCTGAACGGTCATTGGAAAAGTGCTTTTTGAGTTTTACTCAGGGCTAGTCCATCTGAGTTTGTGATACCGCTTTCGAAGTATGTCAAGGCTGTTTACCACACTCGTGTTTCTGTTGGTATGCGATTCCGTATGCTTTTTGAGACTGAAGAATGTAGTGTTCGCAGGTGAAATTCGTGCATCGCATTTTGTAACAACTATAAGATAATTTTTAAATAAATTCTTTCCCTGTTAATTGATAACAATGTATTAGCAATTTTTCTAACTTAAATTTGAATTGAGTGAAGGTACATGGGAACAATTACTGGCATAAGCGATTTGGATCCCGTGCGGTGGCCAAATTCTCATTGGAGGTCAGTGAAGGTAAATCTTATTCTGTAGCTATTATTTATTTCATAAAGATTCTTGAGTTACTTGCTGACGTTATTGTGTATCTTTGTGCTTATTGATCGTGACAGATGAGCTCTATATTTATACGTTGTCATTTGTGCTCTCTCTTTTCTTTAGTTTATGAGCAAGCTCCTCGTTTTCTTCAAGTTTATTTATTGCAATTTTTCTCTTTAGTGTTTTACATATTGATCATTCTCTTTAAGTGCATTTGGTTTAAGCTATCATGTATAATCAAACTGGATTATGTAATTAAAATTTATTTGTTTAAAGATTTTAATATATAATCTAGTTTAATATTTTACTGCATATTATTTTTTTCGAACTTTGCGTTGTTTTTGAACTTTACAATTCTTTTTTTGAACTTTACATTTTTCTCTATTTTTTTGTTTTTAAACTTTATGTTGTTTTTTTTTCAACTTTACGTTTTTCTCCATTTTTTTTTGAATTTTATGTTTTTAGTATTTTTTTAAATTTCCTATATATATATATATTCACAAATACAACTTTTTTTAAAATACAATATCACATATTTTCGTTTTTATAATTTAAATGAAATTTTCATTATAAAAAATGTTAGGGGTATTTTTGGTTAAAAAATTTCGTTAACCGTAATTGATTAAGAGATATTATGTGATTTTAATTCCTTAAATTCGAGTATGTAATTTGTATATTAAAGAGACAAGGTTATTGAGATGCAAGATAAGTTTATTTGAAAATCACATGGTATCAGAGCCAAGTTTCTTATGCTGCCTAACCACCTCTAGGGTTTCGGTCTTCATCGGGGATTCTGATCTTCGAGGTCGGCCTTGGTGTGAAGGCAAACTTGTCTCATTGCCATAACTCCTAGCAGTGAATGGCTAGAATTTTTGACGTTAACAAGCACAATTCTGTCATACCATTTATCGTGACAACTTTTGGCAACGCCTCTTCCACCTTTGTCTACTTACGAGACTGTAGTCGATCATGTCGGACGTCAAGCAAATATCAATGAACTCTTCCACTACTCCAAATCACCTCATGATATTGTACTTCCTAACTCAACCAGAAACTTTCTCTGCTCAATTACCATTCTCAAATTGAAAGATCACAATTATTTGCCGTGGTAATGATGTTCATCAACGGACGAGGAAAAGATGATTCTCTTGGGTGTTCCAAAATCAAAAATAGGCAGTTAGGAGTATTGAGTTTGAAGGATCGAAAACAACCTTGTTATGTCATGATTAATCAACTTTATGAATACATAAATTGGTGAAAATTTTCTATTGTTCACGACTTTCCAAAATATATTGGAGGTCGTTCGTGATATTTTCTTTAGCCAAGACAATATTATTGCATTATTTCATGTTGAAAGCACTCTCTAAGATTTCAAGCAAGGTAATCATTTAGTGACTATCTATGTCACAACTCTCACTCGCTATTGCCAACAGGTGGATCTCTCTAAAATTTAACGAGAAGTGTTATAAAGATCAAATGTATTTCAAAAGATTTGTGGATACCAAAAGAGTGTTTAAGTTTCTAATGGGACTCGATCAAACTCTAGATGCAGTAAGGAGCAGAATCCTCGACACTAAACCACTGCCAAGTCTTTGGAAGACATTTTTAGAAGTCCAAAGGGATGCGAGTAATGTTAGGACAACCAAACCCCGAAATTAAGCCTCTCAAGTTAACTGAAGCAAGTGCTCTAGCTGCCCGGAATCCCACTCACAACACGAATGAGAATCGGCTGAAGAAGGGACACCCTTGGTGTAACTATTGTCGAAAGCAAGGACACATTAAAGACACATGTTAGAAGCTTCATGGGAAACAGATAGATTGGAAGCCCTCCTATGATGTGAAGCAAAGGGAAATGTTATAGTCACACCCAAGATAGTGTGACAACTCGGTTCCTTTCTCTAAGGAACAACTTGATAATCTCTAATACCTCATTCAAAAGGCAAACATATTGCTTCCATAAACAATGCACACATATACCCACTTCCCTTGGATTGTCTATTTTTGTGTTTCAGAGCACATGATAGGTGATAGATCACTTTTCTCCACTTTTTCACAATGTGACAAATCCCAATCGGCGTGTATAACAAATGAGACATGTGCTAAAGTAGTTGGGACAGGAAGTATTTATCTCATAAGTACATTAATTCTACATTCTGTGTGCTATTTGTTCTTGACCTTGATTATAATCTTGTGTCTATTAGTAAATTAAATAAAAATCTCAACATTAAATTCCTTTCTAACTCTTGTGTGTTTCAGGAGTTGTGTATCGGGAAGACTATTAACACTTTCGTTAAGGCCTTGACTTCCTTAATGCCTATTGATCTTCAAGTCATTTAATTACAAATGTCAGTTGAGTCCCGGTGATTGTAGTTAGTCCAATAAAAAACGTGATATTATTATGTGACATTTTCGACTTAGTCATCTTAATTTTTCATATTTAAATACTTGGTTCTCTCTCTATTTTTATTAATAAACATTGGAGCTTGCCAGTGCGAAGTTTGTCAAATTGCAAAACATATTCGAATCACTTATTCTCTCAGACAATATAAAGCCCACACATCATTTTTCTCTCATCCATAATTACATTTGGGGACCATTTCATGCCCCAAGCCTCATAGACTCAAGGTGGTTGCACTATTGGTTGATGATAACATTATATTATGTTGGACATTGCTAATGAAAGACAAATTAGAAGCCAAGCACATCTTCCAAAACTTCCATGTCATGGTCGAAAACCAATTCAAAGGTGATATTCAAGTACTCAAGACCTACAATGCCAAAGATTTTATCAATTTTCATCTTTGACTCATCTCAAATCTCCTGGAATTGCCCAATAAAGCTCCTGTGCTGAGACATCACAATAAAATGGTGTGGCCGAATGGAAATATCGCCACATTCATAAGGTAGCTTGATCCTTACTATTTCAAGCTAATGCCTCAACCACATTTTGCGGAGAAGTAATCCTTACTACTACATATCTCATAAATCGTCTGCCCTTTCGAGTTCTCAAGCACTGCACTGCATTGCAAACCCTATAAAAATTGTTCGCCAGTCTCACCTTATATCTGACCTTCCTCTCAAACTCTTTTTGTGCATATTCACTCTTAATATCGAGGCAAGTTTGATGCTTGAGCTCATAAATGTATTTTTCTTGGTTATTCGTTTAACCAAAAAGGATATAAATGTTATTTACTAGTGATCTTGTCTGAAATCTACGAAGACGTGCGCTGGCTCCGGCGAACAAAGATCCTTAATGAAGATAGTCTCCAGGAGACTTAAAAGAACCTCTCCGCGATCCTACGCACAGTGAGACAAACCAACAAAGCGTTAGTGACCTAAGACCAGGGTGGGGATCCCTGGCTAATACAGAACCAACAGCATGATCGTTGGTTGATAAGTACATCCATAAAGTTTCTCCTACTATTAGTTTAGCTAATACAGGGAGAGTAGACAAATATTCTTTTAGCTCCTCAAACGCCTTGCTGCATTCCTCATCCCATTGAAATTTAGTTGCTCGTCGAAGTATTTTGAAGAAGGGGACGCTCTGATCGACCGACCGAGAGATGAAGCGGGATAGGGTCGTAATCCTCCCTGTCAATCTTTGTGCTTCTTTTAGGTTCCGTGGAGGAGTTATATCTTGTAGTGCTTTCACCTTGTTAGGATTGATTTTTATTCCCCGCTCGGTCACCATGTACCGCAAGAACCTTTCACTCTTGGCCCCAAATAAATATTTGTTGGGATTGAGCTTGAGTTCATACCTCCTCAGGGTCCTACAAGTTTCTTCGATATTGGCACATAAACTAAAAGCTCGCATAGATTTAATAAGAATATCGTCCACATAAACTTTCATATTTCTTCCAATCTGATTCTGAAAAACCTTGTTCGTAAGCCTCTGATAAGTAGCTCCTGCATTCTTTAGACTAAAAAGCATAACATTGTAATAATAAGTATCTTCAGCAGTTATAAAACTAATATGTTCCTGATCCGCCTTAGCGAGTGGAACTTGATGATACCCTCTATAGGTGTCCAACATACTAATAAATTCGCATCCTACCGTAGAATCCACCACTTGGTCTATACGAGGTAGAGGATAATAATTCTTTGGGCAAATTTTGTTGAGATCCCTGAAATCAATACATACTCGTCACTTATTACCTGGCTTAGAAACCAAGACGACATTAGCCAACCAGCTTAGAAATTGTACTTTCTGAATATATCCAGCATCTAACAATTTATCCACCTCTTCCTTGATGATTTTGTTCCGATCAGCTCCGAAATCCCTTTTCTTTTGTTTGACCGACCGAGCATTTGGATATACATGAAGAACGTGCTCCATAACCGTTGGTGCTACACCTTTCACCTCCTTAGGTGTCTAGGCAAACACATCACTATTTTTCATCAGGCATTTGACCAAGTCTTCATTGAGATCAGGAGCAAGATCGGACGCGATGTGGGTAGTAGCTTTCGGTCGGCCGACTTGTATCTGCATCTCTTCCTTCTCATATACAAGGGTGGGCGGTTTTTCATGGATGGCGTTGATATCCATCCTCTGAGCTTTTTGGGCGGCATTAGCTTCCGCCCTCACGACCTCCACATAGCACTTATGTGCTACTATTTGATCTCTCTTAACTTTCCCCACTTGATCATCCACGGGGAATTTTATCTTCTGAAAGAAAGTAGAAACGATTGCCTTGAATTCATTCAAGGTCGACCGACTCAGGATAACATTAAACGCCTATGAAAATCGATCGGCGTGTCCGCATAAGGGGCTCCTCCCCTAAAGATATGGTCAATTTTATTTGACCTAGTGGTTGTACTTCATTGTCTGTGAACCCATATAATGGAGTAACCATAGGCGGAAGCTCACTCGAGTCGATCTGCAGCTGATCAAAAGTCTATTTAAAGATAATATTAACAGAGCTACCAGTATCAATAAAAGTACGTGAAATGTTGTAATTGGCTAAACAACCTTAATTATTAATGCATCATCATGGGTACTTCCACCCCTATTAAGTCTTTGGGCCCAAAACTGATTTCCGGCCCCGTCGCCTTCTTAGCACTACATCCAACGGCATGAATCATTAATCGTTGAGCGTGCGACTTTCTCGCCCGGTTAGAATTATCATAAGTGGGTCCTCCCGCTTTCATATTGATATTACCCCGAGCAGTATTATTGTGATTTTCTTCCTGCCAAGTCGATGGTGGTTTTAATTGTACTTGGTCAGGTGTTTGTGCTTGTACAACGGGGAGAGGTAATATTCCCGCTTGTGATCCGCTCGATTGATATTTAATTTTGAGAGGATTATTCTGTCGCGGATATCGTCGACGATTTGGGATTGGAGAACGCCGACGATAGTGGGTGTTAACCGCCTGCTGATTCTTTAGAGCAAAATAGTTTTCTGTGTTGTGGGTGCTGGTCAGATGATACGTGCACCACCTTTGTAGGAAATACGTGGGAGCATCTACATGCTGTACTGCTTGAGGTCGAGGCTCTGGATGACGATGATGTGGATATGCCCGAGGTCCTTTAGGGGGCTGGACAGGTCCCACTGGACTTGCTACAGCAGGAACCGACGTAGAAGTAGTAATATCCTTCCTTCGGGCAGCTTGAGCTGCTTCCACATTGATGAACACCGAAACTCGCTCAATCAATATATCAAAATTAGTAGGAAGATTCCTGACCAAATCCTTAAAGAAGTTATTATCATTAAGCCCTTGAGAAAAGGTGCTTACCAAGATTTCTGTGGTGGCCGAAGGGACATCGATGGTCACTTGGTTGAACCTTTTAATATAAGCTCTGATAGATTCTTTAGGCCCCTATTTGATTGAAAAGAGACTCCAAGGGGTTTTATGATACTGTTGCTTGGAAAATAATGTAGGAATAGCTTGCGGAAATCCTTAAAGCGACAAAAAGAATTTTCCGATAGTCGCTTGAACCACCTCTGAGCTGCTCCTCTAAATGTAGTAAGGAACATCTGACATTTAACTCCATCGATAAATTGTTGGAGGAGCGTCGCATGTTCAAATTTAAGAAGATCCTCGGGATCAATTGTTCCCGAGTATTTTTCGACATTTAAATTTTGATAATGCTTCGGCAAAGGATCATCTAGTACTCGTTGAGAAAATAGAGTGATAATCCTTTCAGGAGAACTATCACTGGCTATAATCTTTTCTTTTCGTTTTTCTCTTACACGGGTTTCTCCAGAAGACTCCTGAAGAATTGCTTTTCATCCTCTTTGTTCAAGAGGTATTCGGAAATACGCTTTAGGGTGTCGAGTGGGAGAGAGAAGGGTAGAGAGCAAATGAATTGGATTTTCCCTCTTGATCTCTCTCTCCCTATGATGAGAAGTTACAGACATCGCTAGATGTGGTGCTATTGGTAGCGTGCCACCAGTATTGACTTATTGTTGTTGTTGCAATATCTTTTGCACCCTAGCGTTGATGAGTAGCTCCAGATCCTCCTGCGATATAGTAATAGTGTTGGGTTTTCCAACTTCCTCCATCTTCGTAACTTCAGATCCAGGTAAATAGTTTCCCACAGACGGCGTCAAATTTGATTGTCTGAAATCTACGAAGATGTGCGCTGACTCCGATGAACGAAGATCCTCGATGAAGATAGCCTCCGGGAGACCTAAAAGAACCTATCTGCGATCCTACGCACAGTGAGACAAACCAACAAAGCGTTAGTGACCTAAGATCGGGGTGGAGATCCCTAGCTAGGTCCTCCGACGCTCAAGTCAGTTTCTCTCTCAAAGGTGGAAGGAAGAAGAAGAACAGTAACTGAAGTATTTGGAAAAGAGTTTAGATGCTAAAACTTGCGTACCTTGCCAACGGAGAAGATCCCCCTTTGTATACTACCTCATGTGACCTTTGTAGTCGTGAAGTAGTCCCTGGTTCGTTAGGGTTTGTTAGGAGATGAAGTTATCTTCTATACTTCGTGCAATAATCCTTTAAGAAATCTTTTCAATACCCCAGATGTACCTCTTTTATCGTTTATGACTTATATTTATGCTGGAGACACATCATTATAACCGAAGAAGCTTCTAGAAGATATTTCCCGCCAAATCTTCTGTTGGACATGTTTCGACTTGTCGTTTAAGCCGACTTCATATATTAAGGACGTTTTCTGTTAAACATGTCTTGGTCGGTCGTTCAAGCCGGGTGCATATATTAAGAATACCTCTTGTTGAGCATGTCTTTACGCACGGACGGGCTTTGCTCGGCCGAGCGTATATGAGCACATGGGTGCTCGCTCGACCTTTGATCGGCCGGTCACATGTTAAGAACTATATATAAGACTAAGTGCCTTTATGCTTGGGCGAACTTTGCCCGACTGAGCATATATGCGCCCATGGGAGCTCGCTTAGCCTTCGGTCAGTCGGTAACATGCTGAGAATCATATATAAGGATAAATGTCTTTATGCTCGGGCGAGCTTTGCCGGTCGAGCATATACGAGCACATGGGTGCTCGCTCGGCCTTCGGTCGGTCGGTGTATGTTGGGAACCTTATATATAAGGTTAAGTACCTTTACGCTCGGTCGGGTTTTGCTTGGCCGAGCGTATATGAGTATATGGATGCTCGCTCGGCCTTCACTTGACCGGCTATATACCTTTCCTATTTTTCTCAACCTTGACCCCTCCTTCATTCGCTAGGCCGGCCTATCATAGCCCGTATCAACTAGACACTAAAAAGTTCAACAACACTTTGGATGTTACATTTTCTAAGACTATCCCTTACTAATCTTAATAATACAATTCATGGGATGAACAATAACAGTGAATTACAATATTGGGAGTAGACCCCTTTGTGGGCAATCATCGTTTGAGTCTTCTGTTTAACCTTTCCTAAAATTTGGTGATCCATCGTCTACAAATCTTAATAGTCACCCTCATCCTCTTACTCTACAGGTGCATGAAAAAAGGAAACATCGAGCGTCGGTACTATCTCAACACGGCCAAGAGAATTCCTCGAGAAAAGTTGAACTTGAATCATAATAGGAGACAAAAGATTCTAATCCACAATTGAATTTTACATTAAATCTACCAATTGCACATAGGAAATGTATAAGATCGTGCACTGATAACCCTCTTCGCTTGCGACTCTTTAGATAGAATCAGTATTCCTAACTCTGTGGATGAAACTCTTAAAATTCCTGAATGGAAGAAGGTGACACGTGGGTAATAGCAAAGCTACCACTGGTAAAGAAAACTGTGGGGTGTAGGTGGTTGTTCTTAGTTAAACAAAATGTAGATAGAAGCATAGACCAGTACAAAGCATGCCTAGTGGCAAAAAGATATATGTAATCATATGGAATTGATTATCAAAAGACTCTTACGCCAGTGGCTAAGCTCAACATAGTTCGTGTTTTATTGTCCATTGCTGCATCTTGGAGTGACTACTATATCAGCTCGATGTTAAAAATACATTCCTTAATGCAGATTTGACTAAAGAAGTATATATGGACATCTCAGTTGACTTTGAGACAAGTGATACACAAGGAAAAATATGTAAACTTAGACATTGTATGGACTCAAACAATCACCAAGAGTATGGCTTGACAGATTCATAAATGTCTTAAAGAATGATAGATTACACTTTGTTCACTAAGTACTTTCCAGATGGGAAAATGATAGTTTTGATTGTGTATGTTGATGACATTCATGGTGACGAAATTAGAAGACTCAAGTCTCTCATATCCAAAGAATTCGATATCAATGGCTTGGGGCACTTAAAGTATTTCTTGAAAATAGAAGTAACACAAAGCAACAAAGATATATATGTTTCTCAACACAAATACGTATTGGCTCTCTTGCATGAAAGAGGAATAAGTGGTGCAAGTCGGACATCTTATGCCTAGAACTGATGAATTAGCGGTGGACAAGGGGCAATACCAATGGTTAGTGGGTAAGTTGATCTACCTAACTCATACACGTCTAGACATAAACTTTTCAGTGAGCCAGGTGAGTTAGTTTCAAAGTGATTCATTTATGGATCACATAGAGGCAGTGAATCGTATCTTGAAGAAAGATGCATAGAAAGGTCTTATGTTCAAGAAATCAGGTAGCCGATCTTTAGAAATATATATTGATGTTGATTGAGGCTCGCCAAATTATAGAAGGTCTACATCAGGATATTCCTCGCTCATCTAGGGAAACCTAGTAACATGGCGAAGTAAAAATCAAACGGTGGTCGTTAGAAATAGTAATGTAGAACAATTCGAAGATTGTTATTATTATTTTTGATAATTTTTATTTTTTTTAGTATTCAAGGTATTTTTGATATTAAGAGTATTTTTGACAATTTTTGTCTTTTGTCTTTTTAAATTTTGAGTCCGTTTTAAAGATTTTAGGATTGTAAGTTTATTATGAAATTTTCCTTTTTATTAGGATTTTTTTTTTTCTTTTTTTACAAGGTAGAAATTATGGTCTATATGGTATAATTTCTTTCCTTTCTTTGTGTCTTAGGGTTTAAAGTTTATATAAACATGCGTTTAGCTATATGAGGAATTATTATCTATATTGAATAATATGTTTTTTTTTTGGGTAAGACTTAAAGAACTACGAGTTTCTTTTTATTTTTGGTAGTTTTTCTTCTTTTATTTTCCTCAATTTCCTTTTCTTGTTAGTTCGTAGAATAATCGTTATCCTATCCGGCGTTAGTTGGTATCAGAGTTGACAGGTTCTGATTGAGGAAATTGAGCATTAGATCCCATGGAAGGTGGTTGTGGTCTTGGTCGCAATCGCATCAACAAACATGTCCTGATTGAGGAAGTCAAGCACCGTGATCGCAACGTTCAGGACATAATGATAATTGAGTTGCATTTAATCCGGCGTGTAGTGGTGGCGATGCGAAATTTGGAAGATCGTGTGATCTCAGTTCGTGACTCTAAATCTACCTTTGAGAACTTGTATCACTATTGAGCAACACACCTAGAACGCCTTGGTCGGGAGGAGCCTTATAGGGATCTCAATTTTCGGGTTGAGCTGCCCGAATTTTTTAGTACGTCACAAGTAGAGGATTTCGTTGATTGGATTAACAAAGTGGAGCGGATTTTTTATCGTGAGAAAGTACCCGATCAGGTGAAAGTAAAATTGATTGCCTTCAAACTCAGAGATTTAACATTAGCATGATGGGAGCATTTGCGACGATTATGAGACTGACAAGACAAAGCCAAGATCAGAGATTGAGAGAAGATGAAGAAGTGGTTACACTGGAACTTTGTTTATTAAGTTTTTCCAAGGAGGATGATAGCTTCGAACGCCCAAGATCTGGTTGGATTCAAAAATGATTTAAAAGAGGAATTTGATCCAAAAGAAGTTGATAAACTTGACATGTTGCAAGTTGTGAAAGATGCTATAATTGAAGGGGAATCTTGATCTCAAATTGGAAACGATACCGAGATGACTAATGATATAGTTTATGATGATGTTCGGGAAGACCCATATGAAGCGCTGATTGAAGTTCAGAAGCGCACTTTGTCCGATGACAATCAATAGGTTCTTCTAATGAATCCCCAGTCCTCATCGCCTTGCTTGAGTCGATCCGGAGCACCAATTTATTCAAGATTATTACTTAAATCTCTAGCCTCTTCAATTACCAATGAAGATTTACATATCCTGGTGGAAGTGGAGACACTGGACTCACTTTAAGCTGCTGCTGCTATGATGGTGAAACTTCTGCATCTGGTTGATGAGGTGCAGAACGAACACAAGACAGAAGGTGAGAGAACTTGCAGCCTTGAATAGAACTATCAGGGATGAGGAATTCTGTAGGTTGTTTGGTGATCCAGGACACAGCGGTATCCTGCACGCACTTCAACATTTAAGAGCGATGTTCTTTGTAAAATTTTTGGTGATGGTGGGCATCCTACGATTGACTGCCCCATGGAAGGAACAGTTAAGAAAGATGGACGATGAGTACCAAATCTTTTTAGCTGAGCTTGGTCGTTCTGGTCCAGAGTGTTGGACCGCGTTGGCCGGCTAGAAGGGGGGTTGAATAGCTTGCACAAATAAAAGACAAAACTACCTTTCTCGGACTTTCAAAAGAACACTTGCATTAAATAAAGAAAAAAGCTAAAAAGGTAGAGGCACACAAATTTTTACTTGGTTACAACCGGGGAGGTTGTTAATCCAAAAATAAACTGCACTAGTATCTCCTTCAGGTGGAAAAGTCTCTTACAGCAATGACGTACAAAAAAATTGAAACTAAACTAAAAATGGAAGTGTTTTAAGTGTTGGTTTGCTAGTTGCTTGAATGAATGAATAACTTCTGGACCAAGGCTGTATTTATAGCCTTGGTCGGGGCGCCTGGATCGTTCCAGGCGCCTGTGAGGGGGATAAAATTTTATCCCTTTTGCAACGGATCGCGTTTGATCGCGATCAAGTCAAAATCCAGTTCTCGGCGCCTGGAATCGCTCCGGGCATCCGGACCACTAAAGTCAACCTAGTTGACTTTTGGTCCTGGCCCTCTGCTCCGGTGCTGCTCGCCTCGGTCCGGGTTTTCCGCTCTGGCTCCGCTCGCTTGGATGATTTCAGTCAACCGAAATAAGGCTCAGTCGAACTCAATTTCGGCCTTCTCGAGCAACCTTCCGCTCCGGCTTCTCGTCCTTCGGAAACACCGCGCGTCTCCTTCTCGTCCGCCCGCGTAGTCTTCCGCAGCACCTCGTACCTCAGACGCACCGAGCCCGTCGGCTTTCTCCCATGTCGTCCTTCTCGCTAGCTGCATCTTTTGCTCGACTCTCTGTGCTCCTAAGTTTCTGCATACTTAGACACAAGGTTAAAATATCACAGGACCTAACTTAACTTGTTGATCACATCAAAACAACTTTGGGGTTCCAACAATCTCTCCCTTTTTGACGTGAGTAACCTAAGATAAGTTAGGGTAAATAGACATAAGAGTAAAATAGATAATATTACAATAAAGTATAAAAAAATAAAAAATTAATCATCTACCTCCCCTAGACTTAATCTTCTCCTTCTTCCCCTTTGATCACATAAAAAAAATGGGGTTCCTAGAAAAAATCTAAAGGTTATAAAAACTTAAAAATTATCATCACAAATTTGCAATAACTTTAGCAAAAAAAAAAAAAATTAAAATATTTTTAAGAACTTTTCTAAGTAAAAAAAATTTAAAGGAAGAAAATTTTCTAAGTTAAAAATTTGTAATCTTTTTTTCTAAGTTACAACAATCCTTAGTTAACAATTTAACAAACTTAAATAATTTATCGGGAGGAAGGGATTGTACCTGACTTAACTTGTCGATCTCGTTATCCGTGTCTCTCCCTGAACTGCTGCTTTCTTCTGACGTAGCTCCTCCTTCATCGATGCTCTCGATGCTCATTTCGGACGAGCTTGAATCATAGTCCTCGTCTTGATGACTTGCCATTAATACAGGTCCGGAGAAGGCCTCGACTTCCGATTCGGACGACATATCGTCTCACGTCGCTTTTAGTGTCTTGAATTTGTTTGATTGGACAGATTTTTTTCCTTTGTCCTTGTTTCTTAGCTTGGGGCAGTTGTCCTTGACGTGCCCTTCTTCGTTGCAGTGGTAGCATCGGATCGTTCTTTTCTTTTTACCCTGCGGATGGTTAGTTTTTCTATATTTACATAATTTCTTAAATCGTCTTACCATCATTACCATTTTTTCATCGTCAAGAGAGGATTCTGACTCTTGTTCGTCTCTCTATGCCTTTAGGACGATGTTGTGCTTCGGCTCCTTCGTACCTGTACATCTTGATTTATGCACTTCAAATGTGGAAAATAATTCTTCTCAGGAAATAGTTTCTAAGTCCTTAGATATATAAAAAGCATCTACTATTGATGCCCATTTAGTATTTCTAGGAAATGAATTGAGTGCGTACCTTAGCCAATCTCGGTTACTTACCTTTTCTCCGAGATTCGAAAGTCCGGTGATAAGCTCCTTAATTCTCGAGTGCAGATGCGCAACTGTTTCGTCTTCTTCAAGTCTCTGGCTGGTGAGCTAGTTGCGAAGTAAATCCCGTCTTGCGAGCTTGGCTTCGGACGTTCCTTCGTGCAGCTCAAGGAACTTTTCCCACAGTTCCTTTGCTGAGTTGTAGTTGCCGATCCGGTTGACTTCTTGTGGCAGAAGGACGCTCAGTAGATGAAATTCTGCTTTGTCGTTTGCCACGTAGTCGGCATGCTCCTTTTTCGTCCACTGGTATTTTTCTTTGTTCTCCGGTACTACAAAATCAAATTTCATAATTAAAAGTAATTAAAGTCAGTTTTGAAAAATAGGTACATTCGCTTTTTTCAGCTGGCGAACTCCCCCTTGAACTTCGGTAGGTATATGCTTGGTCCGGCCATTTGTTTGGTGCTTCGATCGGCGGTTTATCCTCTTGAAGCGTCCTGGCTCTGATACCACTTGTTGGACCGCGTTGGCCGGTTAGAAGGGGGGTTGAATAACCTACACAAATAAAAGACAAAACTACCCTTCTCGGACTTTCAACAGAACACTTGCATTAATTAAAGAAAAAACTAAAAAGGTAGAGGCACACGAACTTTTACTTGGTTACAACCGGGGAGGTTGTTAATCAAAGAAATGAACTGCACTAGTATCTCCTTCAGGTAGAAAAGCCTCTTACAGCAATGAAGTACAAAAAAATTGAAGCTAAACTAAAAATGGAAGCGTTCTAAGTGTTGGTTTGCTAGTTGCTTGAATGAATGAATGGCTTCTGGACCAAGGCTGTATTTATAGCCTTGGTCGGGGCGCCTGAATGGTTCCAGGCGCCTGGGTGGTTCCAGGCGCCTGGGAGAGGAATAAAATTTTATCCCCTTCGTAACGGATCGCGTTTGACCGCGATCCAATCAAAATCCAATTCCGGGGGCCCGAAATCGTTCTGGGCGTCCGGACCACTAAAGTCAACCTAGTTGACTTTTGGTCCGGGTCCTCTGCTCCGATGTTGCTCGTCTCGGTCTGGGTCTTCCGCTCTGGCTCCGCTCGCTTGGATGATTTCAGTCAACCGAAATAAGGCTCACCCGAAATCAATTTCGGCTTTCTCGAGTAACCTTCCGCTCCGGCTTCTCGTCCTTCGGAAACGCCGCGCGCCTCCTTCTCGTCCGCCCGTGTAGTCTTCCGCAGCACCTCGTACCTCAGACGCACCGAGCTCGTCGACTTTCTCCCGTGTCGTCCTTCTCGCTAGCTGCGTCTTTTGCTCGACTCTCTGTGCTGCGTCTTTTGCTCCCGTGTCGTACTTAATTTCTCTTCTTATCGTCTCCTCAATTTGCCCGACATCAAGTAGTGCAGAGGTCAAGTTTAGAGCACTGGCCTCATGTATTTGTGAGAGGATATAGCTAAAGCGGCTGCTAAACAATTTCAAAGTTGAGACGCCCTACTCAAAACTTATACAACAACTAGTTGCCTATCACAATTGACAAGAATCCATCATGATCGTACCAAACATGTGGAGCTTGATCGACATTTCATCGGTGAGAAAATTGAAGATAAGTCGATCACCCTCAACTATATTCCATCTAAGCATCAAGCACGTGATATCCTTACCAAGGCTTTGTACATACCTAATCTAAGTGAGATGAACACGATCCTAGGATTGGAAAGCCTCTACCACATAGATTGAGGGGGAGTGTGGGAACTAATTTAATGGACAGATTTATTGTAGATTTGATTTAATATTATATAATAAGAAAATTTTAATGTGATAACAGTTGTAATTAATTAAGAGATATTATGTGATTTTAATTCGAGTGTAATTTGTATATAAAGGACGTAAGGTTATTGAAATATATGATCAGATTTTCTGAAAAACCACAGTTTTCAAACATTTTCAAATCAAAATATTTTTTAAGACATTTCAAAATATCTTTGAAAATCATCATTTAACTTTTCAATCTTTTTCAATTTTTTAAAATATCTATTCAAATCCTTTTTCAAATTTATTTTCAAATTATTCGAAGACTACAAGTATAATTTTTAAGATATTTTAATTCTTGATTGAAAACATGTATTTTTAAAATATTATAAAATATAATTTTCAAAGAATATTGCTAATACATTTTCAAAGAATTTTTGTGAAAATTTTAAAGAATTTTAAGATATTTTCCAAAACCTTTTTCAAAATGCAAAGTTAATTTGAAAAAACCTTCCATTTTTCCTATTTTTCAAAGCATTTTGGAAATTGAATATATTTTTAAAAATTATTAACAAAAAAATCTTTAAAAAAAATTGGTCTTTTAATAGGGCTCACCTTAATTTGCCACTCTTAAGACATCTTTGTTAATCGCAAGAAAGATATACGCATGTGTCTAGGGTTCAGGTTGACCGAAAGATGTTATAAGTTCAAATGTTTGATCAATAATTTTTAAAGGTATATAATTTTAAAATATATATATACACACACACCAATAAATCATAAAAAAAGACATCAATATTTTTGAATAAATTTATAAATTTTTGAAAGCATTTCAAAAATATTTTTCATTTACTTTTCCTAACATCTCACATATTTTGTGTATACAATACAGGGAGCCGTGTATATTTTTGTGAGATGAATCTTTCAATTTTAATTGAATAATTCATAATTCGTCCAAGGTAGTTTAATCTTGTGTTAGATTCAAACTTGCTTTGGGTATGCCATGTAAGTGTTTTTAGAATAAATTTTCAAGCTGTGGTGAGATAGTGGATATCATTAAAGTAATCGTGTGACTTAACAAAGTTTTTTCGAAACATCTCACTAAGGCTACGTTTGGTTGGGTGTAATGTAATCTAGCTTGTAATGTAATCAAATTTGTAATGTAATCAAATTTGTAATGTAATGTAATCTTGATTACATTACTACGTTTGGTAATGTAATGTATATAATCTTTGATTACAAAGTGATTATATTCTTTTGTTTGGTGTCCATTATTTTTTATAAGGAATGTAATTCATATTATTATAAAATGACAAAAATATCCTTTGACCTCTATCGGCGGTCGCCACACCTTTGCCGGAGTTTGCGGCAGCCATCGGCAACCAGCTGCCGTTGCCACCGTCGGTCGCCGCAGCAGGCCACCGTCTTCGTCAATCAGCGGCGATGGGCGACGGCAGGCGGGCGACGATCAGTAGGCAACGGTGGCGGAGGCAGACGGCGACCGGCGGCCGGCGGCGGCCGACGACCGGCGGCCGACGGCGGCCGACGACCGGCGGCCGACGGCGGCCGACGACCGGCGGCCGGCGGCGGCCGACGACCGGTGGCCGGCGGCGGGCGGCGGTCGACAACAGACTAGGGGTCTATTCGGCATTTAAACTTTGGTGAAACAATGTCCTTGTAATGTAATCGGATTACATAGCATTTGCTTTGTAATCCAGATTACAAATCTTCACTACCTTTTGTAATCCAGATTACATTACATTACAAGTTTTAAATCAAATCAAACAAAATAATCGACTTTGTAATGTAATCTGGATTACATTACAAGGTAGATTACATGCTACCAAACGCAGCCTAAGAGACTTAGTACTAAGTCTAAGTCTTGCTCTAGCTAGTTCAATTTGGACTGAGGTAGCTTTAGTTAGATCTACTAAGTCAATTGCACTAGGTGGAACACATGATTCAACTTAGACATGCATTGACAAGTTTCCTTACCCTATTATCATCTCAACCTTGATCAAGATAAAATTATTTTTTCTTATATTTGCCTTGTCTATCCATTCTATATTAAGCATATGCTAAAAAATGACATTTGAAGCATAAACTAAACAAGCAATTCAAAAAATAAAAACATGCTCTCCTAAATCAAAGATACAATTTTATTTTTCCCTCCCCCAATCAGAGCATTGATATTGTTTATTCACATAGCAAATTCAATCTTTTGGAATCTAGAATTTATTTCTACTTTGTTGATTAAGTGTGATTTTCTAACCTATACTTGAACTTTTTTGTTAACATTTCTATTTACTAAAGACATGTAAGTTCTATGTTGAGTGTTAGATTTGAACCTGAGTTTTGATTTGTTGTACACAACCCTTTGAGTTTCAAGTATCATGTTTAGATACTTAGAGCACAAAGTGAACTTTTCCAACGGTACCTTAAATTCTTCAACTTGACCTTTCAAAAGAGAATTATCTTTCTTAAGTTTTTGGATTTGAGTTGAAATTCCTTCTTGAACTTGGTTAACTAAAAAACTTAGGTTAATCGTCCCCTAAAGGACTTTTACTTCCTTTTGAAGGGATCAAATCTGTTTGGATTTAACTAACTTTCTAGTTAAGTAAGCAATTATACTATACAATTTATCAACTAAGGGAGAGTTTATCGCTTCTTGGTCGTCTCAACCAAATACGGATATGTGGACTAAAACTTTAATTTGGATTCAGATTTGGTTATGTCCTTTGCCACTAGTCATGAAGTCGGTCTTGTTTAGTTTGTCTGACTCTGAGGATGATTTGTTCCATGTTGCTTTAAGTGTTTTCTTCTTCCTTATATTTTTGTATTTGTCTTCCTTTAGATTAGGACACTTGGACTTGAAATGTCCCTTTTCGTTACACCCGTAGCACGTCACTTCCGATTTAAGCTTGCTTGGTTTATTCTGACCTGCTTGTTTGCCTTTTGATTTGATTGCTCTTTTGACATCCCTTTTGGTGAAACCCTTCTTCTTCTTGAACATCTTCTGGACTAGTTCACGATTTCCTTCCTCGTCCAACTTCGATTCATCTTCCAACTCCGGCTCTTGTTGGTTTTGACTTGTTTTTTTTGCTTTTAATTTGACTTGCAAGTAGGCTATACCTTTCTCATATGGAATCAACTTAGCCTGCTCATATAATTTTAATTCACAAAATAATTCATTTAGTTTTACTGTAGATAAATCCGTAGATACCTTGTATGTATCAACCATTGATGCCCACAATGCATTTCATGAAATTTTTATTAACGCATACCTTATTATATTTCGATTTTCCATTGTTTGCCCAATTGAGTGGAGTTCGTTCAAAATGTTTTTGATTCTTGTGTGTAATTAATTAGCGGACTCTCCATTCTCCATGTGAATATTAAATAAACTAATTTATCTCTTTTTGTTATCTTTGAGTTGGATGATTCTTTGGGAAGTTTGATCAATTTGTCTTAGAGGTTCTTTGCACTATCGAATCGACATATTTGATTTAGCTTTTCTTTGTTAGTCGGCATAGAATCAGATTTGTGCCTCGAGCATCGAATTAAACCTTCTTTTTGATATCCGTGATCCACTTCTCCATTTCCTGAGGTATTTTGAACTCGCCGACTAGTAGCTTGAAATTGTTTTTAACGATTTTGGATTTCGGGTTGTATAAATTATTTATTCCCTCCTTCTAGTACTTGGTTGTTGCCATTAAAGGCGAGGGGTGGACAAGCGGTACTGAATTCTCTTTGTTTAGACATTTTGTAGCAAAGATAAAATTTAAAAATTCCAAGATTTTTTCGGGTTTGAGTAAGTAGTGCAAGAAATATAGTAGGAAAAATAAAAGATTTTAAAAATATATTTAAAGAAAAGAAATTTTTTTAAAAGAAATGGAAAAGCAATTAAGCCTATTCAGAGTGTCCCGACTCCGATATCAATTATAGGATTAAAAAGTGCAATAGAGCGGGTTAGTGAATATTGCTCGTTGAAAATTTCTTTTCATTTACGAAAATCAAACACAGATGCAGCGGAAAACTAAAAATAAAAACTTGGGCCGTTACTTGATTCATAGTCCAACGATTATTACTTTAAGCCAACGATTATTACTTTAAAGCCCACAATCCCTTGGACCATTTTTGAATGAGCAATCTACTAATATTCTTCTTTCGAAAATCTTTCGGAGGAGAAAGTCATACAAAAAATGAAGAGAATAGTAACAAACTACTATCTCTTTAATTTAAATGCAAATATTAAATATACTGACAACGTAGGATGTGGAATATAGTCGCAGGCGTAGTTGTTAAAAGCGAGTGAAGCGCTTGCTAAAGTGCGAAGAGCAGTGAGGCGCAAACCTTGTGCTTCTAAGCCCTCGAAAGCGCACGAGGTCTCTGAGGCGCGTGCTGTTGGTATTTTTAAATATGAGTATATGGATTTGTGGTATTGATCCAACAGTTGGGCCCGATTAGTCATCTCAACGATGAGTCGATGACTCTAACTGGTGGAGCTCGGTATGACGATGTGGACCTCCTTGTCGCATTTATACTCTCGACATCCCCTTTCGGTTATCAAAGTACCCCTTTGGGTAAGAGACATACCCTTCTGAGTATCGTCATTACCGACCTAAACTCGTCGGTTGTAGAGTTATCCCTTCAGATATTGACATAACCCTTTTGGATAAACTTATCTATAAAGATAAGAGTATTAAAGTCGAGGTGAAGGATAGGCCTCCTTTCCTTAATATTGTCCCGTCCAGGTGCTTACGGTTTATTGGCAATCGTCTCCCAAGATACAACTACTTGCGTCTTGAAATAGGAGCACTTCAAATTTCGAGTCCAGTCGAACTCTTAAGAGAGGAGAGAGATAAGAGAACTGAAGTGGAGAATTCATAACTTGAAAATTGAGTGAGTTGAGTGGAAGGAATGAGGTTTATTTTATAGGAATGAAAGGTTACTCCCAAGAGGTGAAAGATTTCTTCCAAGAGATAAAAGGATATGAGATGTGTCTTTTCCCTTAAATCTTTTCACTTGAATATTTTCATTATGATTAATTAATTTAATTGATTACTTTGAGTAACTATTTACTTAATTTGTTGTAAATATTAATTAAGTAATTAATTAATATCACAATGATTAATCTTTTACTCAATCAATTGATTAATCAATGAAATTAATTTTAATTTCATACCCCTCAATGGTTTCACAGACTCAAGTTAGTGTTTATCTATTAATCAAACTCGTATGCGAGTTAAATTTCTGTCCGATTATATTGGACCAACATTTTATTAGACATTAATTTCTCATTCACTTGAGAAATTGGTTTATGATGGTCTACTCGTGAAATAGCCATCTTATTCCTATTTGTCATCAAAATCAATTTTCCAACAATCCCCCACATGAATGAAAATTATAGATAGGTTTCAAGTCTCAAACAAGAGTCTTATCGGAAGACTATTGCATCAGGAGAGATAGCTTGTGACTTTGAACCTTCCGTAGTGGAATACGATTGGATTTACTTGACTGCTCAATGAACTATGTCTTGAATTATTCAGCCATTGATGTAAACCAAGACAATCGTATCCACATAATAGCCCCTAGGCTTGTACCAGTTCTCTATCGTGTTCGTTTTGACGATGGATAAAATTTGGGATTCATAAGTGTTTCATTGAAGTGACCCGTCTTCACACTTATATAGGTGATCTCCTATTAAGAGTATCCTGTAATACCCTATTATACTCTTTACAGTATAATATAGGAATCATTAAAAATGTTTGTTCATCCTTTTTTTTACAAGTTGCACCTTTTGTCTGTAGGAATGAGTTGGAGTAATTACTCCTAGGTGTTTCGAATCTTGTAGTTTAGTTAGTCAACATGTTGGGCTACCACTACTCGATTTAAATGTTGAGTTTTAGACTCATTCCCCAAGACATGCAGTATAATTGATCTCTTAGTAGGCCTAGCGGATCCACACAATTCTCCATATTCAATGGAGATTTTATCACTAGAGATCTACTGCTTTAATTGTATTAAGTCATTTCAAATCTTATTATTTTACACTAGTGCCCTTCTCATAATTTCTTAGATACCATAATGTATCATATATATTGGCACATTGTTTAACCCCCACATTTATAGGCTTCATTAGAAGGTTTGTGACCTTTCAATGCCTTATAGAGATTTTTCATTTCTATCTCATTGGAGCTTGTGGTTTACTGAGAGGATAATTTCCTCCACAATTTGTAGGATAAATCCAAAATTAATCAACATAGTTTTTATCATCTACTCAAATTGAGATGAATGTGATATAGTCAATTATTGAATGTTGCTCTTCCTTGAGCAATATCCTATATTCTCTCCTTCAATCACCATAGATGATCTTACTCGGTTGATTTTTCCAGCCACATTTCTAGTGTTTTATAACACACTTTAAGGGTCTCAATCTTGCTTACAAGCAAGTCTCCATAAATCCAATCCCTTGATTTCATTGAATTAAAATTGTGGTTGTCTAATCAGGATGATGATCACGATTACACTTGTTCTCAAAAAAGTGCTCAATCTAGTGTGATCGTCTAATTGGAGTGTTGACCAGGATTGCATTTGCTCGACCCAAGAAATATGCATCCCTTGGTCTTTCAATTTCATTGAGTCAAATTGTGGTCATCTGATTGGAGTGCTGACTAAGATTGTATTTACTCTTCGAGAGACACTAGACTCAAGAAATATACATCTTTTGGTCTTTGAATCTCATCGAGTCAAAGCTGCGATTGTCTGATTGGAGTGATGACCAGGATTGTATTACTCTTAGAGAGATATTCGACTCAAGAAGTATATATCCCTTGGTCTTCCAATCTTGTCGAGCCGTAGCTGTAGTCGTTTGATTGGAGTATTAACTATGATTGTATCTATTCTTAGTGAGACACTTGACTCTTTTCTTAGTCACTTGCAACACATGTGATGCAATCCTTCTAACTTATTTATTTTGACCTCCACTTAGGTTTTATTGAGTCAAACTTAAGTTTAGCTTTTTACTAAATGGACTTGATCTTCTATCTGAAGACTTTCGTTAGCCTTCTATTTGGATTGTTTAAATTCACTATCCTCAACTTTGTGATTCTAGTCAAATGCCTCACAAGGTCTTGACCATCATTGTTACATTATACCCATGGTATAATTTTGTCGTCCATCCTTTTAAGGCATAGTACTCACATAGGAAAATTTGATTCTTCCTTGCGAGTAACTCTCCCATCGCTTGAGGTTCACTTTTAGATGCTCTACGACATCTTTTGATAGTAACCTTAAAAATATATTTTCTTTTCTTACTGTCATCGCTTGAAGACAATTAAGGAGAATTTCTTCAATTTCTCTCCGGTAGGAGTTGAACGCATGGTCGCCATAATCGCTAATATTGTCTTAAGATTGTTGGTTTATGGATATGTGGTATTGATCCAACAGTTGGGCCCAATTAGTCATCTTGACGATGAGTTGATGACTCTAATTGGTGGAGCTCGATATGGCGATGTTGACCTTGTTCCATTATACTCTCAACATCCCCTTTCGGTTATCGAAGTACTCCTTCGGGTAAGAGGCATACCCTTCTTAGTATCGTCGTTATCGACCTAAACTCGTCGGTTGTAGAGTTATCCCTGCAGATATTGATACAATCCTTTTGGATAAACTTATCCATAAAGATAAGAGTATTAAGGTCGAGGTAAAGGTCATGCCTGTTTTCCTTAAGGCGATATTGTCCCGCCCAGATGCTTGTTGTTTATTGGCAATCATCTCCCAAAATATGACGACTTGCGTCTTGAAATATGAGCATTCTAAATTTTGAGTTCTGTCGAACTTTCGAAACCTTTAAACTCTTAAGAGAGGAGAGAGATAAGAGAACTCAATAGGAGAATTCACAACTTGAGAACTAAGTGAGTTGAGAGGAAGGAATGATGTCTGTTTTATAGGGATGAAGGGTTACTCCCAAGAGTTGAAAGGTTTCTTTCAAGAGATAAAAGGATATGAGATATGTCTTTTCCCTTAAATCTTTTTACTTAAACATTTTCATTATGATTAATTAATTTAATTGATTACTTTGATTAACTTTTTACTTAATCTATTGTAAATATTAATGAATCAATTAATTAATATCATAATGATTAATCTTTTACTGAATCAATTAATTAATGAACGAAATTAATTATAATGTCATACCCCTCAATGGTTCCACATATTCGAGTTAGCGTTTATCCATGAATTTAACTCGTATGCGAGTTAAACTTCCATTCAATCATATCAGATCAACCATTCATTAAACATTAATTTCTCATTCACTCGAGAAATTGGTTTACGACGGTCTACTCGCGAAATAGCCGTCTTATCCCTATTGGTCACCAAAATCAATTTTCCAATCCGCGCTTCATTGCGCTTCCCCCAAAACACAAGTGTTCGCTTTTGCGCGATGCGCATAAACTTTTTTTTTTTAGTTTAAAGCCCTAAACCTTCTAAACATTACGTTGATTACATCAATCGGTCTACTTCTCACCGTCGAAAGCATTTGCTTGGTAAGAATCTTCTTTTCTGTTAACTTTTTTATTCTTTTGCATTTTACCGACAGCCCGGAGGCATCGCAGGACGCGGACGTTAGAGGCATCCTACGATGCTTATTGTAGCACCATGACGATCGAAAAAAACTTAGGCAGCGGATTTAATTAATTCAATAAACTCATTCGAATTGATTTTTATAAATTCTAATTAAATTATTTTAATAAAATATATAAAAACTATATTTAAAATTAAGAACTTCTTGAGTCGCTAGCTTGTATAATGAATCAGTATTTTTTTTGTTCATTGTCTCTTCTTGAGTCTTTAGCTTGTCTATGAATGTATCATGTGTGCTGTCACTTCACCATTTTGTCGTCATGTTTTATTAATGTTGTGTTAATTGGATCTTCATTGTGCTGGTTGGCCATCTCTTGGAAAATAGATCTATATAGTCACATGATATTATATTAGTATAGACGCTCGAGGAAATTGTTTATGAAATATATTCATAACCAACTTCCTTAAACCCTGTAAACTATAACCACTAAGCTGAAAATTTATATATTTCAATGGTCCAAGTGTTCTTCCTGAGGAAAACAAGCTCACCATAAACATAAATGGTAAATAGAACTATTATATTTATCTTGATTCATTCTATGTTGACATATGAATTCCTTTGTTGAATTAGGTTGTTTGTTCAATAATTACATTCACATTACTTGGGGCATATATTAAGTGTTCATCAGTAGCTAGATTGTAACAAGTAACACAGAACAATAGAATTCATAAGTACGTCAGTGGTATAAAATTGTTAAATAAGAATATACCATATGGAAAATAGAAGGAAAAATAAAAATTTTGCTTGCTGAAAGAATATTGTTTGGCAATTATTATTTCCTTCTTTTGAAAATGATGTCAATGCAAATTCAGAATTTGCTTGGAATTTCAATGCGGACTTAATTTTTCATTGGCTATATGAATCTTGTATTAGATATAGCTTATGTGTGGTTCTCTATCCATAAATTTTGCACTGAATAATATAAATAATATAATGTATTTAACTATAACAATACTCTACAATTTGCTCCCCAAATTGTGATTTGCCGTCCACCACAGGAAAAACCATGATTGTTTTGTATATCTAATCCCCTTTTTGCTACTTTGTTGAGACTTGAGAGGATTACAAACGTTGCACACTTCATAAGAGTGTTAATATCTGCTAAAAAACTAATTTTGCAATAGGATTCTTTAACACTCTTCTCTAACAGAAACTTCAATATTTGCTAAAAAAATGCTACTCTGTTATTAGTTGTGTAGGGTGATGAATGTGGCAAAAGGCGAAATCGCTCGCCCCCAGCGCCCCCGCCGCATTCGACCTCAGGCCATCACGAGGGAGGCAAATCACGGCAGCCGAGAGGATAGGTGGAGGTGGGGTGAGTTGCACAGGGTCCGGGGATTTACGTCCCGACAACCCTGCGGTTCGACCCCGCGACCTCATGTGGCAAGCATGTCATCACTTACCATCTCGGATGACCCGTGGAGTCAAATTGTGTAGGGTGGTGAATGGTCCACTGGATGGAGGGTCAATAATTGGTGACCTAAATATAAACAATAAGGAGTCAAACGTGCAATTTTGTTTGATTGAATGTGTTAATAATACAAATAAAATGAAAATAAACAATAAACACAACACTAACCATTAGAATATTATATGGTTCAGAGTCGTGCACTTATATCACGATCTACTGATTTGTCAGGTGAATCACTAAAAAGATTACTATGAAATCTCTTTTCAGGGTTAGAGAAAACCTTGTAAATGGTTTCTTCTCTTGACATAAAATAGAACTGTAGGTACATAGAGAAAACCGACTTTAGTGTGGATATAGATAAGCACAATGGAGAAAGTAAGAGATCTTTTAAAGATGTGAAGCCTTGATGATTCATAACTTCTTAAAATTGATTGGTGCACTTTAGAACAGAGTAAAATTATATATCTAGCACCTTTTTATATAAGCCAAACAACCCTCAAATTGTATATGGAAAGGCTCAAACAATTCTTTTATGCACACCTCCAGTCTGAAACAAAACATTCTTAGTTGATTGACCATACAAAAAATATCTATTACACAGCCAACACTTAACACTTAGGCAGTTGACTAGAAAACTTTTCTAGGTGATTTCTTGTTCATCCATTCGACCAATTTCATTACTCGAGTCAGTTGAAACTAAACAGAAGTTTTTTGTTCTAACAAAAAGCTTACAGTCGACTCTTGAGTCAATTGACCACTCCAGTTGATTGGAGATGTCTTCTCATTCAATTGGATCTACTTGGAATCCGAACATTAACATTCTTCTGTTATCAAAACAAAGATTTTTCAATTGACTCCTAAGTCGATGGAACACTAGTTGATTAAGGATTACATCTAGTCGACTAAATATTATATATTCCAACTTTATTTGCTTATACTTTTGTAGGCAACGCTTGAAATCAAACTTAATCGCTACTACAACCTGGAACATATTGCTCCTTGGTCGAAGAGTTTCTATAGCCATTAGGTACATCCCGTAAGTGTAGACCCTGAAGCACTCTTAATGTCTCACAATTCACATATTTTTCGAATCTTCAACTAACTCCATGCTCATTATCCTAAAGTTCACCACACCAGCCTATAATTTTCGAATGCACCAAGTTTTTCAAATTTTCTCTGCAATCTTTTGCATTGCCTTTGAGTTCAACTCATTATGGACCTTTGAGCCATTACGCCAATAATCTCGCAATCATATCAATTGACTCACCTTAGTCAGGTCACCACGTACTATGTGTACTTTACCAAGTCTCTATATACTCGATGCCATAGAATGAAATGTCGTTCCGTGCTGCTCGGCACATATGGTTTTATCGTTCCACCGAGCGAGCAAAATTGACACAGGAGGCGCCCCCTTCTCGGCGGCGTCGGAGTAGTCTCGGACGCCTCTGATGATGCCCGGATGAGTTGCGGGATTCCTCCGGTGGCGCCGGAAGCGTCGGGACGCTTCCAGAGGCGTCCCGCGACACCTTCGACTTCGAACGCGTCGCAGGACACCAACTGCGGCATCGAAGGCGTCGTTGGAAGTGTCCGACAACCCTTCGGGCACCGTCGGACGCCCCCTCGACAGATTGCGAGCCGCGCAAGCGCGTTTCTTTTTCCCAATAAATAAATTAATTGCTTTATTTAATTAATTTAAATAATTCCGAAAGATGTGATATTTCGAACTGACTTTTATAAACACTAATTAAATTATCCTAATAAAATATATAAAAATATATTTTAAATTAAAATAAATTTTATTAATTATATTCTGAAAATTTATTTTTTAATGTTTTAAATTTTATTTAAAAATTTTAAAAATATATAATAATTCTTATTTATATTCTAATATATGTTTTTATTATTTTGTATTATTTTAAATTTCATTTAAATTTTTTAAAAAATTCTTTAAAAATTCTAAATTTGTTTAAAAAATTCTTTAAAAATTCTAATAAATTAGATTTATATTCTGATAATTTTTTTATTATTTTGTATTTTTGTATTTGATATTTTTTTTACTATTTAAAGTATATATTATTTAATTAATAATTAATTAAATGAATAAATAGTTAATTTATATAATTATTATATATAAAGTAATATTTTGTATTAATTTATATACTTACTATTATAGATAGATCCATTTTAATTTGAGTTTTTGATATATCAATTTTATTTAAATAAAATTATTTTTAATTATTTTTTTTAATAATATTAAGTTGTTCAATAATTGAGAACTTATACAAAATTAATATACAATTTATTTTTATATATACCATAAACATATTTATCTTATAATTACTATATATAAATAAAAAATACCGAAACCGTATCGGCATGGTACGATACCGAAATCGTATTGTTCCGGTCTGAGACCGAAATTTCAACACGGGCCGAACTTTTAAACCTTGCTTGATGCACACTTTGTTAAAACACAATTACTAATTTAAATGTGTTGAAACAACCTCATGATTATTGCTAATCACAACGGAGGAACCAACATCGATCATTCTAAGATATTTATTAAAGATAGTCTATTATTTTTGTTTTGTTCTCTGGCTGTTGAACTGATATACCATTCTAGTAATTGCAGGTTGGATGGGATGAATCTACAGCCGGTGAGAGGCACCCAAGGGTATCGTTGTGGGAAATTGAACCTTTGACAACCTTCCCCATGTATCCATCTCTGTTTCCTCTCAGGTTTAAGCGTCCCTTGAATCATGGAGTTCCCTTTCTTAACGGTAAATTCACCTACTCCATTAGTATGTAGCTCCATTACATACCAAGGATGTTTAACTGTCTTGCAGCCAAATTGTAACTTGGAATCTTATCATCCTACACTAATCTTTTAGAATTAGCATATATGGCTATCATCAACTGAGACAAGGCTGAGGTTTTAGCCATAAATCATGTAAAATAGGAGATTGTACCATTAATAAATTAATTGAATGCATAAAAAATGGATCATATAATTTTGATATGTTCTAATCTTAATGTGCATCTTTTCTTAAAACTTCAGATACCAAAGAGGATGAGCTAAATGCTCTTAGGTGGGCACTGATTGGAGCTGGCAATCAAGGCTTTCCGTCCTCCAGCCCCCAATCACTTGGTGTGGGCCCATGGATGCAACAAAGGAATGACTCTTTGTTACTAGGGAGCGACATCAATCAGTACCAAGCTATGACTGCTACTGCTTTGGAGAGCATACAAGGGGCTGATGTTCTGAAGCAACAATTGATAGAAAATCAACAACCATTTCAGTTTATTCAACAACCCTCATCTAGCCATTTGCTACCAATTCAAGATTTTCAGCTGGCTCTGCAACAGCATATCTTCAGCTCACACACACAACGCTTATTGGAGAACCAACCAAATTCTGCTCCATGCCAGCATGCCCAGAGATTACCTAATGAACAGCCAAAACCTCAGGCTCAACAAGCACATGCCTGTGCAGAAACATTTCAAATGTCTACGAATCCTGTGCAGCAACAGTCAAGTTTACCATCTCAAATTTATGAAAGATCAGCATTTCCTGATTCAAACTTAGTTTTATCATCCAATTCTCCATCAAGTTCAGTCCATGGTATCCTAGGATCTTACCCTGAAGCAAAATCCAATATGTGGAACTCTTCCCAACTTGGTCATTCCATTAGTCAGCAGCCATTGGGATCAAAAGGAACTATGCCTGGGGTGACTCCTTTTGATACTGGATTCCTGCTTCCTTCATTTGTAGAAAAAGGTGATCCCAATTGTATTCAGGGTTCCCCTACTCCCCAGATCCATCCCCTGTTTGGGGTTAGCAAGGATCCTTCCTCTCTTCTCTCCATTGCAGCTCCTAACTTAACTATGAATGCAACTGTTAGTGATTCATCTAACACTGCATACGTTGCTTCAAGTGTTCAAAACTCTCTTTATGGGTATTTGGATAAATCTTCCAAATTACATCAAAATTCAGGAGAGATTGGTCCACAGTCCCAAACATTTGTTAAGGTCAGAATGACGATCCTGGTGACTGTACTATTTCATTAAGTTTGATCTCTTTAACATTCTTCTTTGTGCAGGTCTGCAAGTCAGGCTCAGTTGGGAGATCATTGGACATCTCCCGGTTCAGTAACTATGATGAACTGCGTATGGAACTCGGTCATATGTTTGGTATTGAGGGTTTATTTGAAAATCCTCATAGATCAGGCTGGCAGCTTGTATTTGTTGACAGGGAGAATGATGTGCTTCTCCTTGGAGACGACCCCTGGGAGTAAGAATTCATTTCAAGCACCTTTAGTTCTCGAAACAAAAACAAAAGTAGTTATTGCATTTATCATTGACTTACTTTTTGTTTCATTTAGCATATGGCTGAGCTTGTTGATTTATCAATGGAATTTGCATGTTATGTTGAGGTCTCCTAGAAAATATTCATCGACCACTTCATATGTTTGCTTTCTATAGCCAATGTCTGAAATGATATTATGGAGGCAAAATGTGGTAGATTTTTTGTTGCATACCAATGCCTACTTCCACAGAACTGTGCAATTGGTTAACTGAAATGCCACACTCAGTCGAGTGTTATAGTTTGATTATGACATACTTGAATATGCATCAACACTGTATTTCTAATAACTAAACTTATCCACCATAAGTTTTAATTTATGCTCTTAATGTTTTGTTGCTTAAATACCTTCTTTTGGCTTTATTATGCAGATCATTTGTGAATAATGTCTGGTGTATCAAAATACTTTCTCCAGACGATGTGCAACAGATGGGAAAACAAGAGTCTGAGTCCACATGATATTCCTCTTGAAGTACTAGGTATTTGAAATGATATATTGTGTAATTTCGGTTAGCGCAAAATACGTGTTATGGATATTTCGTGTCTTCCACCATTGTTGATTGCCTCAGCCACATTTTCACTTTAGTCACCGATGAACTCTTGATGGCAACATGCTTCATTCTTAAAACAGGAAAAGTGCATAGAATTATGAACTGGTGTGTACATATGGAAAATGTTCTTTCTATTCTATGAACAGATTGAGGAATCAGATTGAGGAATCAGAATACTACCATTTTATGATAATTTAGTGAAAAAAAATTGCACATCTGGTTCAGATTGAGAGCTATCTTTGAGAGAAACTTCAATTACTTATCTTTCCTAGATGGAATTGTTTTTAGAAGCTCTCTGGCCCTCATCTTATTCTGTTGGAAATTAGTTCTCATAATTAAGTGATGGAATAAGGATATGGACAAGCTATTTTCCGAATAGACTCATAAAATTTTCAAATAAACTAGAAATTAATATCTAAAATTATCCAAATGGAAAAAATTATAACATTCATCGGTTTGGGCCTGCTTGATTGGGATTGAGATCATAAGCTTGTGCATGAGCATAATCTAGAGAGCAAACACATGATTACTAGCTAGAGGATACACAAATGTTGGTTCAAATGGGTGGACTGGAAGCACATGATCTCTAAGATTCGGAAAACAAATGGACCTAAATTGAGCCCGAATAGATCAATTTAAGACCAATATTTGGAATGTAATATGAGAACATTGCTCATGATGAATAAATCTTGCCATGGTCGGCCCCAATCTGGATAAAGGAGGAGGATTGCATTAGATTACCAACCAGTGTCAAACATAGGCAAATGCTATGTATAAATCCATTAAACTATTATACTAATACTCAGAAGGAACATGTTGCAAGGTTAAATTGTAACGTTTCGGGAAGGACTATTATTTTTCCAAAAGAACTTGAGTGCAGTATTAAATATGCAAGAGTTTTCACACCCTAGGTTGGATAAAACTAAACATTACAACAATACCAATTGTCTTAGATTTAAAACATGAAATATACGAATGTTCATTACAAAGCAATGGAGGTAATAAATATGATGATAGGGAAAAAAATAATATTTTGTACTTGCAAGAGAAAATATAGGTAGGGGAGAAGATAAAAATGATAGAGAACTCAGGTTTTGAGTTATGGTATACATGAAAGATTTAAACAAGAAAGAGTAGTTATTGTTATAGTTAGTTCGTTAAGGGACGAAGTAGTAGTAGTAGTAGTAGTTAGGAAGGGAAATATGATATTAGCTCTCTAGATAGTAGTAGTAAAAAAACTATTAATGTAATTAACATATTTACCTCAAGTAAGATTAGATGAAGACACGAAAGATCTAATTCCAAAAAACGAGATGATTCTAATTAGAGATTTAAATGAGCATATAAGAGTAAAAAATGATGAATATGATTGGAGCATAGAGGCTATGGTTTTGGAATAAGAAAATATAACAAAAAATTATATTAGATTTCGCAATAACATATGAATTTATAATAATTAATATGTTTTTTAAAAAGAGAGCACCTAGCTACATTTAAAAGTGAGAATAATAAGTTGCAAATTGATTTTTTTATAATCAAGAAGAGGGAGAGAAATTTATGAAGGTTACAAGTTTATCACTAAAGAAAACTTAACCACCCAACATAGGTTAGTAATATTAGATATGTGCCTCAAGCATATTATAAGTAGAAAATGTGCATGACTCTTAAAATCAAATGGTGGAAGTTAAAGGATGAGAAATAAAGTATCTTTAAGGAGAGGGTAGAAGCATAATTATTAGGAGAAATACATCATAACTTGACTACAATATGATATCAAATTTGAAAATGGTGGTCAAGAGCATATTCGGTGAGTCAAGACTCAAGAGGATGACACTTTTAGAAAAGAATTTTGGTGGTGGAATATGGAAGTAGAGAAGAAAGTAAAAAACGAACCACTTATAAGTTATTATACATTTGTTATAATATAGAAAACTTAAAAAGTATGCAATAATCAAGAGAGCGACTGAGAAAGCAATGAGTGAAACCAAGAATGAAGCTTTTGAATTCTTGTATCGATAGGTTGATATAAAAGAAGAGGAAAGAGATATCTATAAAATAGTTAAAATCGGAGAGAGAGGAAATCAAGATCTTACACAAAGAAGATGCATTAAAAATAAATCCAATAGGGTACTATATGAAGGATGAGAAAATAAAGAAGTGATGGTAGAGGTACTTTTCAACTTTTTGATGAAGGTTTAGGTGACCAACTTAGTTTAGGAAACTTAAGTTGGTCAAATGAGTATAAATTTTAATTTTTTATCGGAGAATTTGAATTTCAAAAGTAGAACATATGTTTAATAGGATGTAAAATGAAAAAGCAATCGAACCAAATAATATTCCAATAAGGGTATGAAAGTGGTTAGGGAAGCAAGGTATTAAACGTCTAATGAAGTTATTTAATCTGATATTGAAAACAAATAAGGGTAAGTACTTTAGAAACCTACAAATTGTGTGAATTATAGTGATATTAAGCTAATGAATTATACCATGAAACTTTAAAAAAGAGTGGTGAAAAAATTAAGGAGACCAAGGTTATTGAAATCAATTTGGACTCAGATTTGAAAAGTTGATGACAGAAGCTATGCATCTTGTCACACGTTTAAAAAGTATCCGAAAAAGAAACAAGACTTATACATGGTATTCATTGACTTAAGAAAATCTATAACAAAGATTCAAGGGAAATTATATATATATATATATATATTAAAAAAGAAAAGTGCTAGCGTAGCGTATATTGAAATAATTAAAGATATGTATGAAGATGCAATGATAAGAGTGAAGACTTGAGGCATATTATTATGGTGTATGTTGTTGGCGGACGACATTATTTTGGTTGATGAGACATGTAAAGGAGTAGAGTTAGATTCTTAGGATATGCTAGAAGTAAAAGGTTTCAGACTTATAAAAATAAAATATATGAAATTTATATTAGTTATATTAGACGACGACAACAACAACAATCAAGCTTTGTCCCACTAAGTGGGGTCGACATTAGTAGTATTAGACGTAGCAAGATAATCGTTGAGCTAGGATATGATGAGTTACCTATAATTGAGAGTTTCAAGTATGTATAATCATTTTTATAAAAGGATGGAGGGATTAATAGATCATTTACATAGGATATAAACAGGACAGTTGAAATAGAGGAGGGTATCAAATATTCTTTTCGATCATAAGGTACCTCTATAGCTTAAAGGGAAGTTTACAAAATAGTGTATATGAAGTTGAATGTTGAGATATGAATCGAGCATATGAACAGAAAATGAATAAGATTGAAAACTTTAACACTTATTTAAAAATGTACAGACATATATTTAGACGTTCAATAAATGTTCAAGTTAGACGAGTTAAGATCATAATAAATACACATTAATCAAGAAAGAGGAGACAAAAAATTTATTAAACAATGATAAAATAAATAAAATATATTTAAATATAGATGAAGATATAATATGAGATCGAACACAATTGCATAGGAGGATCCATATAACAGACTAGGATTGATCGTTGTATAGAAAAGCTACATTTGCAAGCATCTTTAGCAACAATTTTAAGATAATATTTACGATCGTGACAATTGTAAGGGGTTCGTGTCCTATGAGAGCTCTAGATATGATTTTAAGAGATGGCAACAATAGATGTTGCACTGGAAAACTTAGAGAGCTTTGAACAAAAAAGTCATCCCACTCTTGGTGAAGAATTGCCATTATATCCCCATAATACAAGCTGATTTTCAGCCCTTAAAATCTATCATAATTAAAAAAAGAATTAGATTTACAATAACAAAAGATTGTTGACAAAGTCGTACAATGTATATAATATGTTGGATTTAATTGGTAATTTACTGGCTTTAAATGGTTTTGGTGCAGTCATGCCTTTGAGATCGGATTGATCATAGTTTTGATAGTTTAGGCAAAGAGTATGCTGACACATTGAAATTTGGCACAACCAAGGTGTTAGATGGTTTGATGCCCCAAATTTATAAACATCAGAGAAGGATGGTGTGGATATCCAAGGGATCGTGGATGAGGAGCATCAGAGTCATGATAAGCCAAGAATACTTGGTAAGAATCTAAGGGAGTTGAGAGTGAGAGAACTTGAATGAATGGACGAGAGAAGAACTCACATTTAAGATGGACTCGACTTTAGAAATGGTTGTAGTCAATGTATTAATCGACTGATAATTAGGACTAAACAGAAACAATAGCCGATTATCCTAGTTGATTGTTGCTACGACCAATCAAGCAAGAAGTCGACTTGTGGTCACATTATTCAACTTGTGGCTACATTAGTTGACTAGTTAGCAAAAAGAAGTTATTTCAAAGGCTGAATTGAAGCTAGAGCTAAAGGCTATATATATGGGAAAATTGCATCTTGGAGAAGGCATAGGAACATCCAAAATACTACCATATTTGTGTTAGAGTTAAGCTTTAGTGTTTTCTCTTTATGCTCTTCATCTTCTTGTGTACTTGACTCTCATCTATAAGATGTGTGCTTATAAGATGTTTCTCCACTTCTGATTCAAGTGACCCGCATGAAGGAGTAAGAATTGAGATTTTGAACTACATTAAATCATCAAGTTTGGTTTGCTCTCTTGTTTCTTGTGTTTTTGTTCATATTTCTGCTACAATGAACTAGGAAGGCTATTCACCACTCCCCTCTAGCAGGTATCTAGATGTGAGATTTTAAAATCTTTTCTTTTTAATCTTTGTGCAAATGCAAGGCTTAATCAAATGCTAGCAATCAATATTAGAAATTATTCAATGGAAAAGTAATGCAAGATAGTCAATGTGAACATAATATTTAAGGTGGTTCAAATCCCCAACTCCTCTATGGTCTACTCCACCTCCTTCAACTCTTAAGGCGAGTAATCAAATACTTTCTCCTTTTAGGAGGAGAAACCTTGTATGGAAATGTTCTCCTCTTTTATAGAAAGATAGGAAATGAAAGGAGAAAGAGAATTACAAATGAAATAAGCAAAATAAACCATTTTAGAAGATTATTCTCTTGAAGGATGTCATGAGCACTTTTGAATAATAGAACAACGAAAACACATTTGTGTTGATTGTTGTTTGTAGTCGCTTTGCTCCTTTATTTATAAGTCATCAATTAATTGAAATACAAATTTTAGAACCTTATCTGCAATGACTATTTAGTCAACTTAAAATCCATTCAGTCAATCTTCATTAATAGGCTCAAATGGATAATTGCTAGGCTTCTCATCCAACGGCTAAGACTTTAGTCAACTCCTGTTCATCAATCAATTTGACCCTCTATCTATCAACTTTAGTCTCTTTTAGTCGACTCAAATAAATAATTCTTCAATTTTCTATCTCGGTGACTATCTTTAGCTGACTCGATCAATTTTCAATCAACTCACCTGAATAACCATGTGACCATTTCTCATAACGACTATCTCTAGTCGAGTCAATGTCTATCAATTGATTCAACTAGATAACCACGTGACCTTTTCACTATTAATGCGATACCAGCCGACTCTAGTCATCCTAGTTGACTCAAATTTGATAGCCATGAATCTTATCCTACAAAGATAAAGTCTTGAGTCAATTCACGACTATATCCGTGGACTCAATTCGAACACAAAAAAGTTATTAGGTATTTGACTTGGGCTATTTCGGTCGATTGAATTATAGTTCAGTCTACTCAAGTGAGAAGAAAATATTTCTGTTGACAAGCAGTTGACCAGCAGTTTAGTACTGAGTCGAATCAGTTATTCAATCGACTAATAAAACCTTCAGTTAACTGAATCTGCTCCACTTTGAGTTTATTCATCGACTTTGACCTAAAACATCTTTTCTCTGGTCTACTATACGCCTAAGTAGAAAATATGTACCTAAAAATAGTATTCACTTGTCATCACTCATTTTGGGCTTTCATGCCAAGATGCTTCTCCCTCGAGTTCTTGATAATCCTTCACTCCTTCATAACACTAAGCTTCCTAAGCTTGACCAACCTTCATGTCCGGCTTGATTTGGGTCTTTGAGCCATTGAACTAACATCTTCATAGGCATGAGGATCTTCCTCAACACTAGCAGAATTATGAGCTTTTTACTGCACATACTTGGGAGTTCACTCATGACTTGTTTGCTAAGGATCTCTTAGGCTGCTAGTTGGACTTCTTCCACGTCTACAAAGCACTGTTTGGACTTTTTCTCTGTCAAGTTTCTAGTCACTTTGACTCATTTGTTCTTTTCCAACCTGCACCCTGTAATTCGTGTCAAGTTCCTCCATCTACATAGTTAAATACTTAATAGAATAACATAGTTTAAACATAACTTAGATCTTTTGCCAACATCAAAATTATTTATCAACTATTTATAATGAGAGTATGACTACACCAACAGTATCTTCCTTTAACTTAGGTAAGCTTCTAATGGCATGATTGCACCAACGATATGTATACTTGAAGGGGTGTCTAAACTACTTGAAGAGGTACATTGACGATTTTTAGTGGTGCATTTATCTTAATTGGTGTCTTGACTACCCAAAGGGATGCCTCAACAAACTCAAAAGGTGTGTAGGCCATCTGCATTAAAATACAGATGTCGATGTAATGAAGCTCACCATGTTAATAGAGAAAATCCCATAAACATCTTCAACAACATATTCAACTAGAACAAGACGTGGATAAATGCCCTTTTGGATTTCTTAAATTAATGAACCATATTCTATTCCCTATATAAGTTGTAGGGGATTATCTGTGTCCTTTTGAGAAGCAAAGACCTCCAGTAGCATATCTATTGGCTATCTGGACATCATGATATTGCAAGTAATGCTCCAAGTTACACAAGAAATGAAAAAAAAAAAAATGCAAGCTTATCTTTGAATGAATCAAGTCATCCAAATAATATCGGCATTGTTTGGAATTAGTCAAATCAAGATTTTGCCTTCATTTTTGTTTATTTTCTTACTTCTTTAAAAATGCTGAAATTGCTTAGGTACCTAATTGTTTTTTCCCATCAATATAGAGATCTTTTTGTATCTATTTCAGTAAATTTCATAAAATCGTCTTTTGGTAATCCTGTCATCTTTCCAGGTTTTTGGTATGCGCATTCCAAGGGGCACACGAGCAGATTAGAACGTCACAAAATATTCCCAGGAAAATTCTCTCCCTCTTACGGAGTTGTAGTTTCCTAATTGTAATCTTCTCATAATTTAGATAATATAATTATGATCTGAAGTTTGAGGTTTGCACTCAGTAGTGTTGCCGCTAGCATGCAACACCTTGAACAATGGATAAAATTGTGGGACGAGTTGTAATATTCTACTGCTTGCAGACTAAGATGCTATTAGTAATTTATCGTATGCTTTGCCATTTTATGCTCTGCAAAATGTTATTGGTAGTTACCTGATTTTGTCCCTTTATAGCTCTGCTGAAATTTTGTTGATAAACTCTAAAATATTACAGTAGTCGACCGCGCCATTTTATTTGTCCGTTGAAGTAATATTGATAAAGTCACTTTCAGGTGCGGCAGCAAATGCGTAAAGTTTAATCAAGTTTCGTGGTGTTAGGATTTAGGGTTTAGCATTTGTGGTGCAGCAAATTCTAACTGTAAATGTTAAGTTTTTTTATTTAGTTTAATGAGTTTAAATTTGTTCATTGGCTTCTTGATAGTTTTATTTATTTTAGTTTTTTTTCACTTGTCAAACTTTGTGGAGCTTGTTGATGTTGGAAATTAATATTATATCAATTCTCGAATCTTAACTAATACCTAGGATCAATATGCAAGTTTAGAAGGGATGAATAGACTTAATTCGTACTTGGCTCATCATTCGTGTTCATTCTACAATAGATTATTGCTCAATGAAAATATCACTAAACAAAAACGAGAGCAAAATGACATTCATAATCAATTTGATGTGGTTCACATTCTCCTTAGGGTGCTTCGAGCACCCCAGCACCCTCGTTAATCCGTCCTTAGGTCACACGGAGTAGGTAAATTACGGATGACTACTAGCCATTAGTACAAGTGATGGGGAGGATAGATTTCATATGGTAACATTCCATGTTTTAACCACTCATATTCTTCTTAAGAACCACTATGTTCTTGCTATAATGTTATTTATTTTTTTAGTTAACATCATGTATATAATTTTTATCGATTAATTCTGAAAATGACTGATCCGAAAGTATAGAAATTTTTCATTGTTTATTAGGATAAATTAAGAAATATTTATAGCGGATAATTGATCGTCCAATGTTCTTAGATTATTAAGAAAAAATTATTCGTTAATTCGTTGAAGTTGGGATTAAATTCATAGATATTTAGGAAATTAAGAAAATATCTTGCTGCTGTACAATTGCTCAATTAATTGATAAATCTTTTATTTGTTATCATGTTAAATCATGAATTTTGAATGATTGTATGTTTCCTAGTCGTGATCCTAAACAACAAACTTTGCCGGTACTTATAGTATCCTTAATCAATTTTTGGAGTAAAATATAATATCGTTCATCTCAAACGATTTAATATAGTCTGTTCCATGGTAAAATATATGTAAGTAATCACCTAGAATATTTTATCCTAATGTAATAGCTCTTTATATAAAAGAAATTAAACATCCAACGAAATATTTTGTGCTCCATGAGAATTGGTCCTAAGACCTCAATGGACCACTTTAGTTCTTATTGCTCAAACCTTAAAATTAATGTGACATTTATGGTTTTATCAATTGATTACATCAAACCATAAAACTGGATGAAATAGATAAATCAAATGACGGTTACCAAACCACAAACCCAGAAATATTCGAATTCAAAGTTTTTCACTTCTTCATGTACACCAATCAACTAGTATCCTTGTATAAATTGGATTGATGTACTTCAACTCGATCATACTAATAATCGAGTTTTGTATATCTTCGAAATCTATCCATATCCTACATGTTAGAGCATCTGCATCAGATACCCTATTTAAATATTTTACCTTAAATTTTAGATAGGGTAGCTAAAAAATCTATTCCCTAAATTATGCATTTATGAACAGTACTTCTCTAAATTTAGGGAATGTATTCCATTCCCTAAATATTATAGAGGAGAGAGAAGAAATAGGGAAGCTGATATATGATGTTTTGAAAAGTGGATATCCAAATTTAATAAAGTAAATTTTTTACCCTAAATTATGCATTTTGGATAGGGAAGCTGGTGTGGATGCTCTTATAATACTCAAAAACTATCTTACCACATGCTACAAACCCGCCATGCCTAATGGATTTTTATTTTGTTTTGTTTTGTTATAATACTGAAATATTTAGAGACCAAAGTGTATTTTTTTAAAAGCAACTGGACTAATTTGCAAAATGCCATTAAAAAACCCAACCCCATTTCTCCGAGCACGGATATTCTGGTCCGTAAATTGTAGACCAAAGGATGATTCACTTTGTGAATTGGTCTATTTTGATGGACTCTATCACTTAAACAATGAAATCAATCAAAGTCCACCAATCATGATCAGTGGACCATCATCTGGTCTGTAAATTACAGACCAGAGGATCCCGTTTCCATTTCTCCCCACTTTGGGTCGTGCTTTTCTTTTCCCTTCTAACCCAGCAGCAGTTGCTGTCGTCACCTAAAACCGAGCACACCGGAACTTCCACCATCTCTTCCCTCTCCGATCTTCTTTCTCAATCTCTCTTACGACCTACCAATGGCATCAAGAGTCCGAACGATAGCAAGCAAGCACGAATGGTAGCAATACACACCCCTTACATGGTCGCCCTTTTCTTCTTTTCTTCTTCTTCTTCTTTAGTCAAGGAATCATCACTTGAGGAACAACCTCATGAATCAGTGAAATTTTAAGCTTTGTTGGTTGTTGGCAACAGAGAAGGCAAAGTGCTCTTGATGCATTAGATTTGTGATCTTGCATGGAGTCCCTTGCTGTTGGAAATGGAGATGGAAAATTGCACTTGCAGATCTTGCATGAACTGATTTGCTAATTTTAAACTTTGCATGATATTTCAACAACAACTAATGATTGTCTAATTAGGAAAAATGGGTGAGATACACCTCAGAACAGTGCATGCTAGATCTGTGTATGATTTGGACGTTTGATTTGAATTGTTTTTATTTGGAGCAGGAATCATGGAGGGTATTGTATTGTAGCCTATTCGAAACGAGGACATTAAATACTTGGGAGAAGATGTAAGAACTGATTGGTTCAATCATTGTTAACGTTAATAGGATCGGAACAAGGTAAGCCCCTTTAACTAAAAGATAGTTCATAGTGTTGAGTCTAATATAAAGAATAATTAAATTAATTTTTTTACGAAGAAGAGTTCCTTACCGACACAAGGGAGACACTCGAGAATCCAAATAATTCGGATTCTTAAAGAGACAAGTACTTTAATATTCATATATTATATTACACACATAATACGTTTACATCATAGCTAATAATTATGAAGTGTTAGAAGCATCATTCTTTATGTGATTTTATTCTGGTTGCTTCCTAACTTTCTTGCTTGTCCTTTTTATATTCATAATGGATTATCTATTTTGGTTGTTCCCATTGAATCAAGACAAATTAATTATGCTAATTAATAAGATAATAAAGAAATCAAATAATAGAGCTTCAACTCCTTGTTCTAAAAGAAGGCTACATTAATACTAATATTAAATTAATAATGTTCATGTCTGCAATTGGTGAAGATGGACCGTTGATGAGATAACTTGTCTACTGACCGCAAGAAGACCTTCAGAGGGAATTCCAAGCTACGAGCGAGGTTGTTACTTCACATAAAAGTAAAAGAGGAAGAAGATGTCAGAAGATGAGATAGGGAGTGGTCCCTAGCACAATCACTCGAACACTTAAGTTAGTGAGGGGATTGAGTAACAATAATCAAATGACAGTGATGAGGAATCGTAAAGAGCAACGGGAGAGCTTACCTGCATGGGAAGAAGGGACCTCTTATATATATAGTGTTGTTTCTTTTAGTAATTATAACGAGACATGTTACTAAAATAAAGTCAATCATACTGACATCTTGTTGTCTTTCTCAAATTGTACCAACTAATTATGCGCAAAGATGGTGGAAACATCCATTGTACATGTTGCACAATGAATATTTCAATGATTCCCTAACGGTGGTTACACATGACATTAAAAGAGTCATTAGGCCGATGGGATGTTGGCTATTAGCCCTTAACGGTGGGCCTTTCAGGGCTTTAAGGTTTTGATGGGTTCCAGTGATATTTCTACAGTGACCTTATCCTTTTTTGTTATTTGATTAGACCTCCCCCTCTAAAAGGTTTGATCGGCTATGAGGGACTAAGTATCAATGCGACCGAGTTGATTGTTGACAATTCAATACATCCGTTGGTTCCCTCTGCTCGTCCAGTAAATCCGGTCGCACCTGAGGAGAAAAGTCAAGTTTATCAAATCCACGAGTCAAGCATCTGCTCGGAACCTTACAGGGTAAACATCTGCTCAGAGCTTTACAGGGGAACCTACCCGGAGTTGTTCGAGTATTTTTTTACAAGTGCTCTCTCTTCGAGGGTAGGCCTCTCAAGTTACCCCCTTTGGGATTTTGATCTCCACGCTCCTCGGGACTTTGATCACCATGTTCCTTGGGACTTTGACCGCCATGCCCCTCAGCCCATCTGATCTCAACACCCATGTTAAAGGTCTCATCCTATTCACTGTATCAATAAGATGATGGATATAACATTTATACTTGGAGTTTCAGCTCAGCACTTTAGAAGGGGTTGTATCATTATTGATATCAAATTGACGAGATAATAAATCTAACAACTACATTATATACTTTTGGCTTCATGCTCCGAAGGAGTTGTATGACTAGCTTATTATGTTAAAATAATTAAATAAGATGAATTGCTTATAGAGTATTGGCTCGCCCTTGAAAAAACCCTTGAGTTATTTTCATATATGTGTAGGCTTTTTCCATTATATATGAGATGACTTTTTATAAGGTAGATTGCATATTGTTTATCCTATTCTATGTGAGATGCATTTAATGAATTATTGGTCGTTCATCCTCTATATATGTGTATATGTATATACATAATGTATTTAATATTGGATGGATTATAATTTGTTCACCTTATGTGTATATGATACATCTTTGTAGATAGATTACAAGTCACTTATCATATGTGTTCATATATGATTTTTTTTTACTTTATTTTAGATGGATTGTAGGTCGTTCATCTATATATGTGATGTATTATTCATTAGACAGATTGCAAGTTGTTTGCTCTTATATTATATATTTAAATGTGAATTCCTTAATAAACTAAATCAGGAATACTTATAAGAGAATAAAAAATAAAATACGAGAATGATGAATTCATATAAAAGAAATTTATGATAAAAGAAACTAATTGAAAATGAAAATCTTGATTAGTTACTATTTCTTAAATTTTGTTATAAGATATGTTATTGGATATCATGTACCTTTCTCTTATGCCCACTATGTATTTTGTGCTCACTTCTAGAGTTGTTTTTTTATCTCCATATTATTTAATGAGATGTGTGCATAGTGCTGGTGGAGTTTTCTTTTGAGATATGCATTTGCATTTAGTTTGGAGCCACAGTAGTCCCCGCCAAACCATAAAGCAAAGTATACAAACTTCATGATTTGATAGAGCATTAGGGTAATCTAGTAGTTAAATAGGCTTGAAGCAGTTACTTACCTAGGGATTCATCACACTATTCCCAGTTGTTGTATGTTTTAGCTCTAACACTATACAGTTCACGCGCGACGAGCAAAACTAACTTTCTCAGCAAGCCTAGCTCGTGCAAGATGTGACATATTTATTTCCTAGCATCCTTTCATCTGATTTATTAGCATTTTATCTCTACTAAGAATTCTATCCTCATCTTCTTGGAATTCATCTTCACCAAGCCTAGCTCATGTGGAGTGTGATATTTTTATTGTCTAGCATCCGTTCATCTAATTTACTAGGACTTTTTCTCTACTAAAAATTCTATCCTGACCTTTTTGAATTTCATCTTTGTAACCTTCTTAGACTTCCACGCCTAGCACCTAATCTCCTTGGACTGTTGGGATTTCATCTATACTAAGAATCTAATCATCGACTTTATTGAACTTCGTTGTCTAACATATAATCTGCTTTACCTAGGAATTTATCTCACTAAGTATCTGATGTCAATTTGCTTAGATTTTCATCTGTAATTTATATGTCAAATTTCCTACAATTACACACTTGACACATCATGTGAGATCATTAAATATGGTCCAAACATTGAAATTGCATGAAATACTTAGATCATAATTACACTAACAAATACATGAGATTTAATCTTTTTGTACTTTGATAATATGACTTATTTCAAATAAATTTTTCTAATAAAACTGTAAAATACTGAAAATAGGCGAATATTAATAAGAAATTTTTTCGAAATTTTTGGATATTTTTCGGGAATTTTTCGGAGCTCGTACGGACGAATTAATGGGGATAAAAAAAATGGGATCCGGAAAAATCTGTTTTGACTACCCTATTCTAAAAAGGAAATGTTTGATTTTCTTCCTTTTTCTTTTATTCTTTTTCTTATTTCCTCCGTAGTTTTCTTTCTTCCTCCCCGCGTGTGCCGAACCCGAGCCCTAACTGCTCGGAACAGTTTCTCCTCCTCTTCATTTCTTCTGCCCGAGCCGCTAACCCTTCTCCCCTCACCTCGCGACAGCGTCGGTTCTTCCGTCTCCTTCCCAGCGCCAAGCGCCGCCGAGTTTCCTCCTGCCGAGGCTGCGCCCTAGCTTCTCTGTCGTCCGCCGTCGTCGAACGGAGAGCACCGGCCACCCTTCCTCTGCCCTAGACAAACCCCAGCGCTGGCCGCCGTCAACTGTGCCCTAACGCCGGCCTCATCTTCACTTTCTTCCCGAGCCGCCCCATGCCCTAGCCTCTCCACCTCCGCACACCGCTGAGAGCCGACCCTTTCTTCTGCCTTGGGTTCTACCGAGCCTTCCTTTCTTCCTCTACCCTCTGCCCCAACGTCCACTGATGATGCCAAGGTCCAGCAACCTTCTGCCGTGCTTTAGACTCCACTGGCGGGTCTTCCTTCTTCGCCACCAGTCGTCGGCAGAGAGGAAACAGGGGGTGACGAGTAGGTAAGGCATGTTAGGTATTTGGATTTTGATTTTGGGTCCATTTGGGAACATGGTTTGGTAGGAAATTATTGATTTTGTTTGCTTGTATTGTTTACAGCAGCCAACAGCCCTTAGCGGCGCAATTTCCGCTATCAACTCTTTGATTCCAGTTCAAAACAGGGGCTGTGAAGTTAGGTAAGGAAAATTAGGTATTTTTGGTTTGTGATCTCATCTTGAACCGACAGTGAGGAAGAATTTCTTAACAGGACTTGCTGTGGGGTTTTCTTGGTTCAGCAATTTAATCCAGTAGTTGTTTACATTAGATCCAACAGCAACTACAGTTGTGAATTGAGGTAAGAGGTAAAGAATTTGATCATCTTGTAGATGATTGGTTGATAGGTCAACAAGGAATGTTAATTTAGGTTATGTTTTGTATTGGGTATGAGTTGGATTCTGGGTTAGATTTATGTGATTGTTGATTAGGGTTTTTGCCCTAATCTAGTGTAGGAGATTTTTATTTAGCTATTTATAGGAGTGTAGTTAAATAAAAAGATTTATTTGTTTGACACAGGACTTTGACGCGAGACGAGTATCTCGGAGTCAGATTTGGATCATTTTATCGGAGGCGAGTACTTTTGACTTTATGTCGTTTGATATACATAGTAGTGAATTTAACAAATTTCATTAATTATGTTCCTCATTCTGTTTCGGTTAATCACTACCCAAAACTTGTTACATGCTTGATTGATTGCTTGGTTTGCATCTCATGTATACTTTACCTGTTTATACATGCTTGTAGGGGTAGTGGTATACCATGCTTCACCATGTTCAGGACCTAGATTATATACCTTATCTGATCTGTGTACCGTTGTTTTGATTCATTGACTTATGGTGCACTTTCTATATATATACATGGTTTAGCTCAGGATATTTTGTGGTTAGTGTCATGCACCATTTGCATGATTGCATGCTGTGCGATAGTCCGCTCCATTATTGTTGAGCACATCGCCAGTTACATGGATTTGCGCACACCACCACTCATGGGTTAGTGGTCGATTCAGGCAGTGTGTGTTGCAACAGGGACTTTGTTTGGCTCCGTTGGTCCGCTCATGGGTAGCGTGATGCAACGTGTTAGCCGGCAGGGATTCCTCCCTGTCATCGTGTACCGGGAGTTGAGAGCATTGCGCTCCCCCATTTATGATTTGGGGTAGGAGGATAGGTGTACTCCGACAGCATCCCGTCCACTCGGTCACTCATCAGGAGTAGTGACGACAGAGTGCATTGATGTACCCACTCGGCCTCACTATGTGTGTGAGATGATCGGGCGTCGGGGGTGACCAGACGATCATTAAGATCATACGCATGATCGTTTATTGTGTTTGTGTTTCACGCGTTTATATCTGCGTATTGTTCGATACCTATGTTTGACGCATATCTGATTTCCATATCATTCAGACTGTTTGTCCTTATACCCAGGTCCTGGTTAGTACAGTTTCTCTCCTGTTTACTTCAGATGTATTTTTATCTTTCTTATATCAGGAGATTGTACGCATGATTAGTGCTAGGTGTTATTTCCCTACTTTGTATATCAGTTGTACCTGCTGAGTGTTGGACTCACCCCGCCTCCATTGTTGTTATTTTTCAGGTTGATGATGTCAGGAGAGAGTTCCAGTCGCTAGTCCCCTGCTGACCACGAGGGCTTAGTAATCTTTTGGTTTTCTTCTTTATTAGTCTATGTTCAGACTTATTCTGTTTTTGATACTATGGATTTTTGATACTATGGATCTGGTATGAATTTTATGTGTTGATGGTTTTTGGTTTTTGGATGTGTTTGACGGCAGAAGAGGTGAGTTTGTCGGATTTGTGCTTTATGAGTGTAGTTGAGTAGGGTGGATTTTTAGTCTTCTTATCATTGCTTATTAAACTGCGTGGAATGTCTGTGTGTTGTATTTTATTTATGTTATTATTCCAGCCGCATGTGGCTGAGGTATATGGAGATGTAGAAAGTTTCAGATTGTCCGCAGTACAGGGGAGATGCTGCCGAAATTTCTTCGAACAGGGACTCCTCCGGGGTGTTACAATTTAGTGGTATCAGAGCACAGTTTTACGATCTTTGTTTTAGTATTTTGGATATTTGGGATAACCTGATACCAATTTATATGGTATCAGTGCGCCAAAGTTTGGCGATATTTGTTTGATTTCTGTGTGTTGGATTTTTAAGATTTATCTGATACCAATTTATTGGTATCAGAGCAGGTTATGATACCTGCTTTTGATATTCTGGATATTTTGTGTTAGCCCAAGTTTGCGAGGCAAACTAGGTATTTGTTTCGGATGTTAGTATGGATTTCCGGTGATTTCCTTGTACGAATTTCCGTTATGGTTATATTTCGGATTTCCGTTTCGGATTTGTATAGATTCCCGACGATTTACTCGTTCGGAATTTTGAGGTCAGAAGTTGGGGACTGGACAGCGATGGAACATCTCTAGATGGCATATAGGTATGATGTTTAATTTTATAGTTTGTGACATGTATTAACATTCTTATTTAGTACTTATCTGGTTGTTGTAACACATATTACATGTGATGGGTTAGCTATTGAGCATTGTCGACCTTAATAGAGATCAAGGATTATAGTATCTGGAGATTTTTCATATCATACCATCAATAGTTTTAGCTTCTGTTACTACTAGTAGGAGATGGAGGCACATACCAGCCTCTGCTATTGCTAGCTGGGTAATGGATGATACCTACATATTCTTGTGGACTTAGCAGTTTTTATACTCATATCTTTTGGATAATAGGGTACCCGATACGATGAAAATTGGTCATTGGGGAGTTATCATGTTTGATCATTGTTGAGAATGGTTTGAGGTTGAGGGATATTGTGAGATAAGATATTGTGATATGTTGATTTCTAATAATTATGAGAGTAAATGTTATGTGGTTGTCTGATGATCTAGTACTAGATATTTATTTTGATGATCTATTAGTGGATAACTATTTTGATGGTCTATTATTTGGGTTGTCGTTGATGGTGACATAGTAAGGGTCATGTATGATATTCACAGGTTTGATGATTATAGTTGGTGATCAGATTATAATCGAGTGCTAGAGAGTTTACGGTTGAGTGTGCCTATGAGATTTTAATAAATCTGGTTAGTTGTGGTTAGTTAACAGGATGATAAAATTGATATTGGCTTCCTCTGATATGGGACTATGTGGATAAATAATGATTTGATGTTTTGAATGTTAACTTGCTCTCATGGGGAGTAGAGACTGATCCATCTGATATTATGTGGGCTGATATTTTTGAGGATAAAAATGAGAGTGTCTTGATGTTCTTGAATTCTGACTTTATCTTTTGGGTCATACACATTTATACATATGATTATTGTGGGTTTCTAGTAGATTATACCCGAGTGGTTAGACATACATGTCTGATTGTTTATTGGAGGTATTTGTCAATTAAAAACTATGTTGTGGAAGGTGTACATATGTTTGAGTGTTTTATTGGATGTATTTTATCGATTTAATCTGAGTTGTGATATGTGCAGATGTGTTCGGTGTAATATTCGAGGTATTTTATTGATTATATTTGATTTGTGGATGCACTTGTGTCTATTAGGCTTTGTTGGAAGTATTACGTTGATTATACTCTTGGCATAGGTGTATATATGTCATGTGAGGTTGTTTGAGGTGTATTGTCGATTATACCTATGTTGATATATGCACACGGGTTCGGTAGGTATTGTTGGAGGTATCACACTGATTTATACCTGTGCTATGAGTGTGTTTGGTGTGTACAAATTGGAGGATTATGTCGATCATACATATGTTGTGTGAGAAAGTGTGCCAGGTGTATTATTGGTAGCAGCATGATAATTCTGCTTATGTTGAATGCAGGGTGTGGAGTGTCTGCATTATGTCATTTGTTGGATTACCCTGTCAACCCATATTCTTATCAATGGGTGACTCACTACGATGTTGATAGATTTGACTATGAGTTTGATGTGATTGCTAGATTGTTATACCTTTGGCTGCCCACAGTGATATGTGGTTGAGTGATCTCTTGCAGCCTCTAGTTGGATAGTTAGGTGCTTTGGACACTTATGGATCGTTTGTGGTGGAGCAGAGCTCCCATATATTATTGTTGGTTTGTGATAGAGCGTTGCTCTTACATATTTTGGATTGTTGTGGTGGAGCGTTACTTCCACCTATTACGGATTGTTTGTGGTAAAGCGTTGCTCCCACATATGTGGTATTTCTTGTGATGGAGCGTTGCTCTCACACTGGTAGATCTATTCTTTGGTGATTTGTATTGTTGGTAATTATATTTCAGACTTACTTCAGGGATCTTATGGTTAGAAATGTCTGTGATACAGACATTATGTGTCATGATTTTACCATTAGGGTTTGGGAAGCCTTAGATGTTTTCAGAGGCTTGATGATTTTGGTATTCCCAGGATGTTTGGATCGGTTTCCATTGTCTTTGTTGATGATGTTGTGATCTATTTTGGATCCACGGTGAGTCACGCACATCATCTTTGCATAGTTCTAGAGATGTTTCGATGGAAACGTCTAGATGTGAAGATCAGTAGTGCGTATTTTGGTTGTCTTCTGTGAGATGTTTGAGACACACGGTCACCAGTAGGAGTATACCGTGGTTCCACAGGGAGTAGACGGAGTCTATAGAAGAGGCTCGCAACTTCCTTTGTTTGGCTCGATATTTCCGGAGATACGTTGAGGGTTTCTCACGAATAGCTATGTCACTGACACGCCTGACTAGGAAAGGCGTGAGGTTCACTTGGACTGAGGATGGCAAGACCAGCTTCTAGGAGCTGAAGCGGAGACTAGAGTCGGCTCCGATTTTGGTTTTACCTTCTGGAGAGGACGGATATGTCCTCCACACCGATGCATCTATTCAGGGTTTGAGCGTTGTTCTGATGCTGCACAATATGGTAGTCTCCTATGCTTCTTGTCGGTTGAAGGAGCATGAGAAGAACTACCTTGTACATGATCTGGAGCTAGTCGCCATTATTTTTGCCATGAAGATTTGGCGACGTTATTTATATGGCGTTACATTTGAGATTCTCACTGACCATAAGAGTCTCAAATATCTGTTCACTTAGAAAGAAACTTAATCTCCGACTGAGGAGATGGATGGAATTTCTGAAGGATTACGATTGTACCATTAGCGATCACCCGGGGAAAAAGTTAATGTGGTCGCCGATGCACTTAGCCGGAAGTCTAGAGGGACTTTGGCTTGCCACCGAGTTTCAGTTTCAGACTTGATTCAGGGTTTCTCCGAGTTAGGCCTTGAGGAGCAGGGACCGACAGAGCAGGGTATTCTGGTTACCATGGTTGCTCAGTCGTCGATCAGGACGAGGATCCGAGAGGCTCAGGCTGGTGATCAGCATTTGCAGTTCATTAGCAGCCAGATAGCTTCCGGGCAGCAGACCGAGTTCACACGAGACGAGGAGGGTGTTATATACTTCCGAGGCAGGTTATGCGTACCTCAGTCTCATCCGGTCTTACAGGAGCTACTTCAGGAGGTACACCGCTCTCGATTTACGATCCATCTAGGCGGGACCCGTATGTATCGAGACTTGAGGTGTTCCTACTGGTGGAACAGCATGAAAAAAAACATCACGGATTTCGTAGCTAGATGTCTTGTTTGTCAGCAGGTGAAGGCTGAGCACCAGAGACCTGTAGGATTACTTCAGTGGATTCCTATTCCTGAGTGGAAGTGGGATCACATTATCATGGACTTTGTGGTAGGGTTGTCGAGTACACGACGAGGCCATGACGCGATTTGGGTAATCGTTGATCGATTAACCAAATCCGCACACTTCTTAGCGGCGCAATTATTGATTTTGTATTTGGATTTTGATTTGGGTCCATTTGGGAACATGGTTTGGTAGGAAATTATTGATTTTGTTTGCTTGTATTGTTTACAGCAGCCAACAGCCCTTAGCGGCGCAATTTCCGCTATCAACTCTTTGATTCCAGTTCAAAACAGGGGCTGTGAAGTTAGGTAAGGAAAATTAGGTATTTTTGGTTTGTGATCTCATCTTGAACCGACAGTGAGGAAGAATTTCTTAACAGGACTTGCTGTGGGGTTTTCTTGGTTCAGCAATTTAATCCAGTAGTTGTTTACATTAGATCCAGCAGCAACTACAGTTGTGAATTGAGGTAAGAGGTAAAGAATTTGATCATCTTGTAGATGATTGGTTGATAGGTCAACAAGGAATGTTAATTTAGGTTATGTTTTGTATTGGGTATGAGTTGGATTCTGGGTTAGATTTATGTGATTGTTGATTAGGGTTTTTGCCCTAATCTAGTGTAGGAGATTTTTATTTAGCTATTTATAGGAGTGTAGTTAAATAAAAAGATTTATTTGTTTGACACAGGACTTTGACGCGAGACGAGTATCTCGGAGTCAGATTTGGATCATTTTATCGGAGGCGGGTACTTTTGACTTTATGTCGTTTGATATACATAGTAGTGAATTTAACAAATTTCATTAATTATGTTCCTCATTCTGTTTCGGTTAATCACTACCCAAAACTTGTTACATGCTTGATTGATTGCTTGGTTTGCATCTCATGTATACTTTACCTGTTTATACATGCTTTTAGGGGTAGTGGTATACCATGCTTCACCATGTTCAGGACCTAGATTATATACCTTATCTGATATGTGTACCGTTGTTTTGATTCATTGACTTATGGTGCACTTTCTATATATATACATGGTTTAGCTCAGGATATTTTGTGGTTAGTGTCATACACCATTTGCATGATTGCATGCTGTGCGATAGTCCGCTCCATTATTGTTGAGCACATCGCCAGTTACATGGATCTGCGCACACCACCACTCATGGGTTAGTGGTCGATTCAGGCAGTGTGTGTTGCAACAGGGACTTTGTTTGGCTCCGTTGGTCCTCTAGATTATAAGCCTGGCATGATTGCTGATTCATTATTAAGCCTCATGCAAAGAGTTGAATTTAAAAGTACTAATCCATTTTGAAATTATAAATTATAGATTGGTTGTGTGTGTTTGTGTCAACACTGCATAGAAATAAAATGAAAGAGCATAGTATTAAGTCCTAAGATGATCGATAGCATCAGGGTTGTGCAATTTTCTTCTCAGCTAAGAATAATAATACCAAAGTAGTTTGATTGACTTCGATGCACATTGTAATATATCCAATGTTTGACTTGGGTCATTTTAGAGCATAATGTATCTTTGCCACTGATGTTATGTTTACTTGGATGTATTTTTAATAGAGCAGGAGAGCATGATTTCCAAGCCTAGCTATCACTACGTACCTGCTGAGTGTTGGACTCACCCCGCCTCCATTGTTATTATTTTTCAGGTTGATGATGTCAGGAGAGAGTTCCAGTCGCTAGTCCCCTGCTGACCACGAGGGCTTACTAATCTTTTGGTTTTCTTCTTTATTAGTTTATGTTCAGACTTATTCTGTTTTTGATACTATGAATTTTTGATATTATGGATCTGGTATGAATTTTATGTGTCGATGGTTTTTAGTTTTTGGATGTGTTTTGCTACGTACCTGCCTGGACGGCAGAAGAGGTGAGTTTGTCGAATTTGTGCTTTATGAGTGTACTTGAGTAGGGTGGATTTTGAGTTTTCTTATCATTGCTTATTAAACTGCGTGGAATGTCTGTGTGTTGTATTTTATTTCTGTTATTATTCCAGCCGCATGTGGCTGAGGTATATGGAGATGTAGAAAGTTTCAGATTGTCCGCAGTACAGAGGAGATGTTGCCTAAATTTCTTCAGACAGGGACTCCTCCAGGACGTGACAAAAACTAACCAATTTTATCAACAAACTAAAAACTAAAAATGACATTTAAAAAAAAATCTACTCCAGAAAATATAGTAAAAATACTGAATGTTTCAACACAACCCCTCATGTTAGTGCACAAATGTCACATATGCCCAACTTATCTAGAAAATTTTGATAGAATTTGATTAGATACCCCTTTAGTAAAGATATTAGCGGACTATATAACAAATCTTTTTGCTAGAGTTTTAGTAATTCTATAACATTTTCATCTCATTTTTCCTTATTAAAAAAAAATATAAATCCGCTACATTAACAACCCCCTTAGTGCTGGTCCCACGGATATGGAGGGAGGTACATGTAGGTACACAGGCGTCAGACGCATGGTGGGGTAAACTCAGGTCGTCAGTTCCTGAAAATCGACTCCTGACCATTACGTTAGAAATGTCATGCGCCCACTGTCTGTGCTATACCATGGGGGCTCATTTTTCCTTACTAAAGAACCTATCTATCGTGACATACTTTATACATCATATTGAATTAGATTATGGATTAATCATTTGTTGTTTTCACTATAAAAAAATCAATCATTTAGGGATGAATATTTGTGGCGATTTTTTTTCATCCCTAATTTGTAACGAGTTTTGTGACAAAAATATAAATTGTTACTACTTAGCAACTAATTTAGCAATGAAAAAATTTTGTCGCAATTCATCATCAAACAACTTTTATTGTGGCTAAATTTGTTACAATTTGGCGACGAACATAAATATTCATAGCAAAATCGGCGACGAATAAATCATTCGTCACAATATTTGCGACAAAAACATTATTCGTTACAGATTTTGTAATGAATTCAAAATTTGTCATAGATTTTGCAACCAATATTGAATTCATTGTAAATTTTTTATATGAATTACTACTAAGAATTTGCAACGAATGCGGGATTCATTGCAAAATTCCCAACGAATCCATAGATTTATCACAAAATTTCCAACGAATCCATGAATTCGTCGCAAAGTTTGCAACGAATCCATGGATTCGTTGGGAATTTTGTAATGAATACTAAATTCATCGCAAACTTGGGTATTGTTTTTTTAAAAAAAATTACCCGAACCCGGTTAATGGACCTAGATAGCTTAGAATGAGATGAAACCAGTTTCTATGTATTCATCTAATTCTCCTAATTATATAAATATCCTCAAATATTATTTTACCCTAATATTTTTTCCATAGATAATTCAATTAGATAAATTTTAAATGTAAGCTTGACATGTATAGAGTTATAAAGCAAATCTAATTAGTTGAACTTATTAAAGTTGCAAATCTCAGAATGACATAAAATCAGTTTCTATGTATTTGTATAGTTCTCCTGATTATATCCATATCTTCAAAAATTAATTTAACCCAATATATTTATATTTGTGAAATTATATTTTTCAAACATATTGGTATTTAAAAAATCACTGATCAAAACATGTTTGGTCAAATTTATATTTGAGGTCATTTATATAATCAGGAGAAATAGACGAATAGAAAAAAAACTAATTTCATCTCATTCCAAGCTCTCTAGGTCCATTAACCGGCTTCAGGTAATTTATTTTTTTATTAAATACCTAAGTTTGCGATGAATTTGGTATTCGTTGCAAACTTTGCAAGGAATCCATGGATTAATTGTAAGTTTTGCAACAAATCCATGGATTTGTAGCAAATTCTGCAACAAATACAGAATTTGTCGCAAATTTGTGTGATTTTTTTTAAAAAAATGTCTAAAGCTGGTTAATAGACCTAGAATGCTTGGAATGAGATGAATACATTTTCTATGTGTCTGTCTAATTCTCCTGATTATATAAATATATTCAAATATTATTTTGAGCCAATATATTTTTTTCATAGCTAAGTCAATTAGATGAATTTCAAATGTAAGTTGAATATGTTAGATTTATAAAGCAAATTTAATTAGTTAACTTGTTAGAGTTACAAATTAATATTAGAGAGCTCAAACAACACGAAATCAGTTTCTATATATTCGTATAGTTCTCTTGATTATATTCATGTATTCAAAAATTGATTTGACCAAATAATATTTGTTTGTGGACTCTTATATTTGATTGTAAACTTCATATTGTTGTTTGTGCAAGTTTGTATTTGACGTGGCTTGGAGAGACGCTTGTGTTTATTCACCTTTGTTAGGTATATAATATTTACACATGTTATTTTAATTATGATAGTATTAGTGTAGGAATGATATATTTTGATAATGATAGTATTAGTATAGGAATGATAGAGGGAGGGGTGCGCTGCTTGCCCTTGGCGGCCGCAGGCGGATGCCACTGGCCCCTACTAGCCATGAGCGGTCGCGACCTCCCTTTGTCCTTGTTTACTTTGTCAGGTAATATCGCCCATCCTTATTTTAATAATGATACTAATTTGCCTATTGTACTATCTCATATTTTTATTTTCTTTGTTATATCTTATTTTTATTTGTATATGAACTAAGTACATTTTCACCATTATGTCTAGGTGTTTTTATTAATGTAATTTATTGGAAATAGACAAAATACAAAATGAAAGAAATAGGATATATAAAAGAATTTACCTGAATGCCGGGGTTAACTGATGAGTTTATGACTGGGTTGAAATAATTTTTAAATTTTGTATCTAGTAATATTGAGTTTATGGATGGTAATAAAAAAAAGTGTCTGTGCAGAAAGTGTCACAATGATAAATTTTTAATGTCTAGTAAAGTTTTAAAGCATTTTGTAGATTTAGTTTTACTATGAATTACTATAATTGGATATGTCATGGTGAACCATTCATATCTGATGAGGATTATCATGGACATAACATACAAGTCTCTGGGGATTATAGTTATTATAATCAATTATTAGAGGATGGTATTTGATGCAGTGAGTCTGAATTTGATTCTCGAACCATAGTGCAAGTTCTAGTTGTACTCCAACAGTTGAGCAAATGTTTACTACTTATGCATCACTTTTGGAAGAGGTACAAGTAACAGGTGTTGATGAAAATACGAATATTGAAGCATATCTCAAATTTCAGGAAGTTTTGAGTGATGCAGATGAACCATTATGGGCTGGTTGTGATAGTCACACTAAATTATCTCTCATTGCAAGACTATTGAATGCCAAGGTAGAGCATAATATGTTGTAAGATTATTTTAATAATTTTTTTTCAAGTTTTTGGAGAGGCATTGTTGTGTGATCACATATCGCCCAATGATTTTTACAGTTTGAAAAAACTTATGAAAAAATTAGGTCTTTCGGTGGAATGAATTGATGTTGAGCACCAGAAGGAGTCGACAACGACGTAAATCATACAGTCAGTTATTTTATTTGCCTTTAACTCCTAGGTTGCAAAGGCTTTATGCATCAAAGACCACTGCTGAAGACATGACTTGGTATGCAAATCATTAGATAGAAGAGAGGCTAATGTGTCATCCATCAGAGGTAGAGGTGTGGAAAATTTTTGATAGAACATATCCTGATTTTACGAAGGAGACTCAAAACATTAGGTTAGGTCTTTATGTTGATAGATTTGTTCCATTTGGTAAATCAGGAATACACTATTCTTGTTGGCCAGTTATATTAACTCTATATAATCTTCCTCACGGAATGTGCATAAAAACAACGCATGGAATGTACATGAAAACACCATATATGTTTTTAACATTGGTTGTGTCTGACCTGTAAAATTTAAAAAAATTAATAGATGTTTATATGCAACCACTGATTGTAGAGCTAAAACAACTATGGGATGAAGGTTTTTCTACATACGACATTCATACTAATCAGATGTTTGTAATGAAAGTTGCTCTTCTTTGGACCATAAATGACTTTCCGGTTTATGATATGCTATTTGGTTAGAGTACTGCTAGAATCTTAGGATGTCCAATATGTATGGAGAGATCAAAGTCGATCAGATTAAAACATGGGAAGAAGCCGAGTTATTTTTGTTGGTTGCTACTCGGAATATCGTACCGGTTCCCCTGTACAAAAATTTTGTACAAGTCCTGAACCTTTCCTAACAACCTATTGTGTTCTTTAGAAATTAAATTTGGAATCACAAACAGAACTTAACATTATTGATTCCAAATTCAACTTATCTGTTCTTAGTGGTTTAGACTTGGATCGCAAATGATACTTAACATTATTGATCCAAATCCATCCATAGTACAAATTTAATTAAATATTAATTTCAGAGATTGACTTCCAGGTTAAACATGATGAGGCACTAGGCCTTCTTGGGTATGGGAGCATCCACCACTTCCTAGACAAAGTCTATCAACGAAATTTAATATTTAACTTCCTTATAGTAACCCTAGGTTTAACCAAAAGGAACAATCAAATCATAAGTTCGAAAAACAAAAGAAACACAAAATCGAAAACATAAATTCGATAACCTAGATTCATTAGCCTCTTGTGTTTGATATTTCAAGATCTAAATAAAAGGATGAACTAGTTATGATGCAGAAACTAACAACTAGTTATACCTTTTATAGCTTATAGACCTCACGATCTTCTGTCATATTCCTCTTCTTATCTCGGACGTCGTGTGGGCGACGATCTACCGAGACGAGAATCCACCCAAGCTTCCTTCTTCTTCAAGCAAGTTTCGGCCAATCAACAAACTCCTTGAGATGAAGAACTTCGGCCACCAACCAAGCTCCAAGGGATGCAAAGAAACAACGCCTCCTATCTCTTCTTCTTCTCCAAGAAAGATCCGACCACCAAGATCTCTCCAAGATGATGATGCCGTCGGCCACTTAAGAAAAAGAATAGGGGAAGAGGAAGAAGAGAGGGTCGGCCACCACAAGGAAGAGAGGAATAATAGAAGATAGATTGTTGTTATGAGGTGAGGCACTTCTACCCTCTCTTTTATATTCTTTGGTCTTGGCAAATAAGGAAAGTTTTAATAAAAATTTCCTTATTTTCCTTACCATTAAAAAGGAAAATTTAACTAATTAAAAAACTCCTTTTCTCTATCAATGTGGCAGGTCATATCTAATCCTCCAAGGAAGGAAAGTTTTAAACACAAAATTAAAACTTCCTAATTTGTTTCCAGAAATTTTTAAATAAAAATTTCTCTTTTAAAAATTCCCTTCTTGGTTGGTCATAAAAGGAAACTTTTATAAATTAAAATCTCTCTATAAAACATGTGGATAATTTACAAAAAGGAAAGTTTTCTCTAAAATTAAAATCTTCCTTTCAATCTACAAATAAGGAAAGATATCAAATCTTTTCTTAATCTTTTGTAGAAACTATAAAAGGAAAGATTTATAATTTTAAAACTCTCTATGGTTACAAAAAAGAAAATTTTTATCAAAAATTAAAATCTTCCTTTTAACTACAAATAAGGAAAGATATCAAACCTTTCTCTTAATCTTTTGTAGAAAGCTATAAAAGGAAAGATTTAAATTTTAAAACTCTCTTTTAAAATCATGAGGATGGTTACAAAAAAGAAAAGTTTTATCAAAAATTAAAATCTTCCTTTTAACTACAAATAAGGAAAGATATCAAACCTTTCTCTTAATTTTGTAGAAAGCTATAAAAGGAAATATTTAAATTTTAAACTTTCTTTTAAAACCATGACTTCCACATAAGGAAAGATTTTAAAAAATAAAATCCTTTTAATTTATTGTGGTCGGCCACCGAAGCTTGGGTTCAAGCTAGGGCCGACCACCTACTTGACCCATCTAACCTTGGTTTGGCCGACCCTGGCTTGGGCTCCAAGCTAGGCTTGGCCGACCACCTTAAGGTGGGTAAGAAGGTGGGTATGGGTGGATATAACCCTTTATAAATAAGAGGCTACGAAAGGGATCGAGACGAAGAATTGGTTTTGGTCTCCCGATGAACTTGAGCTTCCCATGTTCGCCCCGAACACCCAACTCGAGTTCATCAATAATATATCATTCCACTAAAGAGTTATTATTGAACTACCGCACCAATCCCATATTACTATATGGGTTCCTTTTTATCATGAGTGTGTTAATCTCCCTGTGTTTAAGATATAGAATGCTCATTAATTAAATAAGTTACTGACAACTCACTTAATTAATATCTAGCTCCAAGAGTAGTACCACTCAACTTCATCGTCATGACGGACTAAGTCCACCTGCAAGGTTTACATGACAATCCTTATGAGCTCCTCTTGGGGACATCATCAACCTAGATTACTAGGACACAGTTTCATTCTATAATCAACAACACACCATATAAATAATACTATTTCCCAACTTATCAGGCCTAGTGATTTATCGAACTAAATTGCACCCTTTGATAAATTAAAGAAATGAATATTGAGTATATGTGCTTGTTATTATATCATGATTAAGAGCACACACTTCTATAATAACAAAGGTCTTGTTCTTTTATGCAGTCAGTATAAAAAGAACTTACCTTGAATGGTCCTACTCAATACACTCAGAGTGTACTAGTGTAATTTTATAGTTAAGATAAACTAATATCAAATTACACTACAACTATTCCAATGGTTTGTTCCTTTCCATCTTAGTCGTGAGCTACTGTTTATAATTTATAAGAAATTGATAACATGATCTTCTGTATGTGACACCACACACCATATTATCTACAATATAAATTAATTGAACAACTACACCTAGCATATAAATGTAGACATTTGACCAATGTGATTCTTTATTTCAATATAAATATTTACAAAAAGTTAGGCTTTTAGTATACACTCTAACAATTATATGGTATATGGAAGGAATATGAGCATGAGTGGTGACAATACGGGATGGGTACCTTGTGATGAGCTCTAGGGGGAGCCCTTCCAATCACGAATGATATAGCTATGAAAATTGGAGGTACCTCACAACTGTTCAGGAACACTGACTCAATGAATGTGCTCTAATAATGGTCACCACCCTTGCAACATGATATTTTCTTACTAAATATGTTGAAGTTTCCGTTAATGAAAATGTAAGTCATGTTTATTGTTATTTATTTTTAATTGCTACTAAGATATGCTTAGGTTTTTTTTAGGGTGTTAAGAAAAATTATGCTTCATGTTTCTTAATTGTTGCTCTCATTTTCTAACTCCTGTCCTATGCCCCCAGGGGAATTTGCTTGCTAGGTTTTGGACTCACAACCTAACTATTACAGGTACGAATGATGCTGTAAGGGATGTCTTAGGGGGTGTGGAGGCGGAGTAGCCGAAGAGATGAGATGGAGGCATAGCACACTGTCCGGGGACCTGAGAGCATGTTATGAAATTGTTCTCTAAGTTGTTATGTAGTTAAGGATTGAAGTCTTATTGTTGATTTCTTTTCTTTTCGGTAGAAGTTCATCAACTTCAATTTCTTCTATGTTTTGCTAAATGCTAAGGTTCATATGTCATGCAACTTCGATGTGGTTTTCTGTTTTAAAAGTCTTTGGGTTTGCTACTTTATGAGTCATTCAGACGTGGTTTCTGTTTTAAAAGTCTTTGGGTTTGCTACTTGATGAGTCATTCACACGAGTTCAACACGTATTGAGTATCTTGTCATGTATAGGTTATAAGGATGTTTCAACAAGGATTTGGGAAAGGAGTCGAAATCTATAGACACTTTCATTCATACTTTTCAAAAAAAAAAAAGACTTGGAGCGAATATAGAGCTAAAACAATTAAGATTTGAGTTAATCTTTAATCTTAATTTATAATTTATATTTTTAATTTTTTTATAAGAGAGGTATGATCAACTATCTCTATCACAGAGAAGTTCAGGTGATAGTGATGATAATGAGGGATTTGAGTCGTCTGTTAGTAATAAATTAGATTTATAACTGGAGGCGACAGGGGAGTCAAAGGGGGAGGATATTAGATATGAGTTATATGAGCAGAACCTATAATGTTGCTCGTAAATCTTTTTCCTCTTCTACCCACCGGCAATAACGACACAGATCCATGACTTAACTAAAGAGGTTAGCAATTTGAAGGACATAATATATCAAAGAGATCAACAAATTGTAGATATACAACAACAAATGACATAAAGGAATCAGGAAATGATAGAAATGCGCAAACAACAAGAATTTATTATTCAACACCTTTAGTAGTTTAGCTTCGGTCCAAGTCAGATTCCTCTTAGTACTTGTGATGATGATGCCGTCGACGATGATGCATGAATGTTTGTAATTAGTATTTTTATTTTTTTTAAGTTTGTAAATCTTTTATTTTTTTATTTTTGATTAATACTATTATTTTTGTTTCAAACATGATTGGTGAGGCCAAGAATAATGTGTAGGAGGATCGGTGGCTGGCTTGAAGGGGGGTTGGATAGACGGCGCCCCCAAATACTCGCTTCTTTCTACAATGTTAGTGCGCAAACAGAAATAGAAACAAACAAGTAGAAAGGCTAAAACTAAGAAAGGAAACACAAACCGCTAACACTTTCGTTTACGTGGTTGGAAGATAACTTGCTCCTACTCCACGGTTGTCCGTAAGGTGGACGATCCCTCAATCCGTCGATAGATTAGTCCCCGGAAACTCCAGCTAGCACAATCCTCCTTGTCGGTGGAGAAACCTCGCCACAACTCGATCAAGAACACTTGGATTGCTAGAGCACTAGATGACTACTAATTAGACTTTAACCAAGTCCAATTTCGTCACCTTGGCCAGCCATCCCAAGCTCCTTCTTATAGAGCTTGGAAGAAATCAGCAAGCTGATTTGCCCGTTACCAGTCGACTGGTGCCAGCCCAACGGCATACCAACGGCTATCTACCAGTCGACTGGTCCTTGCACCAGTCGACTGGTGCCTAGCCGTTCAGGTACAGAAGCTTTCTGTGCTCACCACCAGTCGACTGATCCCAGTACCAGTTGACTGGTACAACCCTATACCTAGGGTTCCCATCCCGAGTACATTTCTCTCAGCACTCGGACCTTACGACTCACTTGACTCTTCTTTTCAACTTTGACCTCTTGCCTTCAAGCCTACTTCTTTGGATCTCATCCCTCGGATGCATCCAAGCCCGCGGCTCGTCCATAATGCCATCCTTCATGTATGCCTCGAAGTCGCTTCCCTCGGCCCTTGTCCTTGCTGCCTTGTCCACAGTCCCTCGGATGCTCCATCCTTCACCGGACCCGAAGCCATCAAGCTGAATCACATGTGTATCCTGCAAACCTGCACACTCACATACACATATCAAATAACGAGGGTAATCTTAACTTAAACCCTTTGCCAAAACACCAAAACACATGGTCACACGGACCATTGGGATTGCTCCAACAATCTCCCCTTTTTTTATGTTTGGCAATACATTTAAGTTAGGAAAAACATATAGCAAATAAACATGCTAAAAGAAACAATGGACTTACGTTGCCAAGACTACACATTTGGACTTACACTGCTGAATGGACTTACGTTGCCAAGGCTACACATTTGGACTTACACTGCCGAATGGACTTACGTTGCCAAGGCTACACACTTGGACTTACACTACCGAATGGACTTACGTTGCCAAGGCTACACACTTGGACTTACACTGCCGAAACAAAATGCAAACATGCATTGGAACCTATCCCAAGGCTTCCCCTATACCTAAGCTCCCCAATGAGCTAGGATTTTATCACAGGGATATTTAAGAACCTATCACAAGGCTCCCCCTACGCAAAGACACTTAAGGTTTTCCCAACTAAACCTTACTTCTCCCCCTTTGCCTAACATCCAAAAAGTTCTCCAACAATATCCCAATTGTTGAAAAAATATCATCCAAACTGATCCTAAACTCATGTATTTATCCCCCATGGATGTCATACATCTAAACGAGTTGGCACGGTCAAGAACAACACTGAACAATAATATCAGGCTGGTATCAGTCGACTGCCCTTTGGTACCAATCGATTGCCCCCTCTGACACAACCCTACAGAAGTATTCTGTGGTCGAAAAATACTGTTACCAGTCGACTGGTATTTGCACTAGTCGACTGGTACCCTATTTCTGAAAAAATCAGTCTTTTTTGGCCAACTTCAGAAATGCACCAGAAATTCCACAGACCTCTAAAAATCCTCAAATTTTGTGGAGAGGTCTATTGTACAGATGTCTACTTGAAAAAAATGCATTGCAAAATGTATCTATCACCAATCCTAAGATTGACACAAAATCCAAAACTAGCTAAATGGTTCAATTGAACCTTGACCTAAAGTCCTAGTTTTGGCTTCCTCTTGATGTATCTGCCCATACCAACCCATAATGCATCCCTAGCATTGGTTTATATGGTATCTATACATCCAAAACTAATTATCATGCTATATGACCCCAAATGTCATATTTCTTGCATGAAACACAAACCATGTGTGTCAAATCCCTAGGTTTGAGACTCAAGTCCGTCTCCAAATCATTTGACACACTTCACGGCTTCTCTAGACTCCCAAGTAGTACCCATCTGATATCCATTGGCCATGGGTCCCAATTTGACTCTTTGAGCTCCCCCTAGAGTTCTTAGCCTTAGCCACCTCCCTAGGTGACTCATCTACAATTGCTAGGCCATATCGGTGCACCTCCGGTGACACTTGGCCTATAAACCTAACCTTTTTAACCTTGGACACCTTGTCCTTGGTTAACTTCTCCTTACCTTGAAATGGTTTTTCCTTGCCATTTATTGGTTTCTCCTTGCTATAGTCATATGGGACCCTAGCATATGACCTTCCCTTAGCCTTGGAGACATTAGATCGGTATCCCAAATCCGATCTATTGTTGTTGGGTCTTTGGCTACCCAACACCATACCTAAACCCTTAGATCCAACATTGAATCTTTCTAGGGTTTTCTCCAACTTATCAAGCTTTGCCTTCAAAGCTTGATTTTCTCTTTCTAGGTTCCTAAACCTAGAATCGACATGTCCACCATGGACATTCCTAGACCTACCCTTCCTAGGCATATGCCTCCCCTTCTTGGGATTAATGCCTTGGTTCTTCTTAGGTCTACCATTTCTAGGTTTATCATGCATGGGTTTCCTAGGGTTTTGATCTACATTAACCCTATTCCTATCATGATATCTAAAATCAAAATTTTACATGGGTAAATAATAAGAATTATTCCTAGCATGCATGGGAGCATAAGAATTTGAATTACATTTCAAGTTAGGGTATACCTCCCTTACCCTTGAAGCTCCCCCTAGACTCGAGCTCCTCCTCTTCTTTTTCTCCCATTTCTTTAATTGCTCCAACTTCTTGAACTCTCCCTTCTTTGGGCATTTTGTGTGGTAGTGCCCCATTTCACCACATGTGAAGTATCTAATGTACTTCTTCTCCTTCTTCTTCTTGGCACCATTATTTCTACAACCCACATTAGTATCTAAACTAATTTGAGTGGGTTTAGATTTTACCTTCTTACCCATAGGACATCTACTCTTGTAGTGTCCCTTCTCATTGCACCCGAAGCAAGTGATATGGTCCTTTGACTTCGCTTCTGTGGAGGTGCTTGCTAGGTTGACCACTTCCAAGACCTCTTCTTCATCCTCTTCACTTGTCTTGGATTCTTCTTTAATTCTTGAGGATGTTTCCTCATCCACACTTGTGGATGGAATTTCTTCATCCTTCTCCTCTTTGTATGTTGAGCATGGCTCAACTTCCCTTTGCTCCACCTCCTCTTCTTGAGCTATTAAACTCATCTCCTTGGGCTCTTCTTCCTCTTGTGTAGGCATAGATTCTTCCCATTGAACCTTCTTTATCTTGTTCCACAAATCGTGGGTGTTCTCGTATTTACTTACACGGCTCATCATGTCATTAGGCAAAATATCAATTAATATAGATATTATCTTGTCGTTTGCCTTTGACCGTGAGGTTTACTCCTCCGTACAATGTCGTGGTCGGAGCTTCTTCCTTTTCTTGTCCTTCGCGACTTCGAACGACTTTTTGACCACCGTCATGGTGTCCCAATCCGTGTCAAAGAAGACCTCCATCTTCATCATCCAATATGTGATATCCCCAAGGCTTCCTCCTTCAAACTTTGGAGGTTCAATCAAGTCGGTCATCTTCTTGTAGTTGCTCTTCTCGGCAGTTAGTCCGGTGAAGTACAAACCTCGCTCTGAATCACTTGTAGGAGAATCGATGGCCGGCTTGAAGGGGGGTTGGATAGACGGCGCCCCCAAATACTCGTTTCTTTCTACAATGTTAGTGCGCAAGCGGAAATACAAACAAACAAGTAGAAAGACAAACTAAGAAAGGAAACGCAAACCGCTAACACGTTCATTTACGTGGTTCGGAGATAACTTGCTCCTACTCCACGTCTGTCCGTAAGGCGGATGATCCCTCAATCCGTCGGTGGATTAGTCCCTGGAAACTCCGGCTAGCACAATCCTCCTTGTCGGTGGAGAAACCTCGTCACAACTCTATCAAGAACACTTGGATTGCTAGAGCACTAGATGCCTACTAATTAGACTTTAACCAAGTCCAATTTTGTCACCTTGGTCGGCCATCCCAAGCTCCTTCTTATAGAGTTTGGAAGAAATCAGCAAGCTGATTTGCCCGTTACCAGTCGACTGGTCCTTGCACGAGTCGACTGGTGCCAGCCCAACGGCATGCCAACGACTATCTACCAGTCGACTGGTGCCTAGCCGTTCGGGCACAGAAGCTTTTTGTGCTCACCACCAGTCAACTGATCCCAGTACCAGTCGACTGGTACAACCCTATACCTAGAATTCTCATCCCGAGTACATTTCTCTCAGCACTCGGACCCTCACGACTCACTTGACTCTTCTTTGCAGTTTTGACCTCTTGCCTTCAAGCCTACTTCCTTTGGCTCTCGTCCCTCGGATGCATCCAAGCCCGCGGCTCGTCCATAATGTCATGCTTCGCATATGCCTCGAAGTCGCTTCCCTCGGCCCTTGTTCTTGCTGTCTTGTCCATGGTCCCTCGGATGCTCCTGTTGGTTGCTACTCGGAAAACCTAGAGGTTCCACTGTACAAAAATTTTGTACAAAGGTCTGAACATTTTCCTAGCTACCATGTGTTCTTTTAAATTAAATTTTGGATCGCCTGCGGAACTTAACACGTTTGATCCAAAACTTAATCTATTTGTTCTTTAAGGTTTAGACTTGGATCTCCTGCGGAACTTAACACGTTTGATCCAAATCACCTAAGTTATTAATTTCATTAAATATTAATTTCCATAATTGGTTCCCAGTACTGACATGGCGAGGCACATGGCCTTCTTGGATATGGGAACAACCACCACCGACTAGACAAAACCTTTTATGGAAAGCTAATATTTAATTTCCTAAAATAACTTTAGGTCAACCAAAAAGAACAATCAAATCACAAGGAAAAGAAAAATAAAAGAACACAACTTCGAAAAACATATTCGAAATACTAGAATCGTAAGCCTCTTGTATTTGGTATTATTTCCATAAATAACTAGCATGATGCGGAAAGGAAAAATTACTAGTTATACCTTCTAAAAAGACCTCTTTATCTTCTACCGTATTCCTCTTCTAACCTCGGACGTTGTGTGGGCAACGATCTTCCGAAATGAGAACCACCAAGCACCTTCTTCTTCCTTGCAAGTTTCGGTCACCACAATTCTCCAAGAGAAGTAGAGGTCCGGCCACCACCACCAAGCTCCAAGGGATGCAAGAAACAAAACCACCTTTCTCTCCTTCTTCTCCTAGCTAGAACCGGCCACCATCAAGAGCTCCAAGAGAGGTTGCCGCCATAAGAAGAAGAGAAGAGGAAGAAGCTAGGGCCGGCCACCAAGGAGGAAAAGAGAAGAATAATAGAGTTGATCACCCGTGAAGGCACCTCTACCCCCTCTTTTATAATCCTTGGTCTTGACAAATAAGGAAATTTTAATAAAAAATTCCTTAATTCTTTTGTCATAAAAAAGAAAAATTATTTTAATTAAAAAACAATTTTCTTCTTTTAATAATAATGGCCGGCCACTTCTAATTCCCCAAAACAAGGAAAATTTAATTCACACAAGAATTAAAACTTCCTAATTTGTTTCTAGAAATTTATAAAAATTTCTCCAATAATTTTTATCCCTTCATGATTGGTTAATAAAAAGGAAATTTTATAAATTAAAATTCTTCTTCTAAATATGTGGATAATTTCCAAAAGGAAAGTTATCTCTAAAAATTAAAATCTCTTTTCAATCTACAAATAAGGAAAGATATCAAATCTTTTCTTAATCTTCTGTAGAAACTAATAAAAGAGAATATTTAATTTTTAAACTTCTCTTTTAAATTATTATCATGGTCCAAAAGGAAAGTTTTTCTTAAAAATAAAATCTCCTTTCAAGCTACAAATAAGGAAAGATTTCTAATCTTTTCTTAATCTTTTGTAGAAAGCTTTAAAAGGAAATATTTAATTTTTAAACTCTCTTTTAAAACTATGATATTCACATAAGAAATAATTTTAATAAAAAATCCTTTTTAATATGATGTGGCCGGCCACCTAAACTTGGGCTCCAAGCTATTGGCCGGCCACCTTAAGGCCAACCTTTAGGCTTGGCCGGCCCTAAGCTTGAGCTTCAAGCTTAGCTTGGCCGGCCCCTATTGGTTGGGTAAGAAGGTGGGTATGTGGTGGGTATAAATCTCTATATACAAGAGGCTACGATAGGGACCGAGAGGAGGAATTGGTTTTGGTCTCCGATGAAATTAAGCTTCCGTGTCCGCCCCGAACACACATCTTACTTCCATCAATAATAATTCATTCCACTAAAGAACTATTATTGAACTACAACACCAATCCCAAATTACATTTTGGGCTCCTTCTTATTATGAGTGTGTTAGTCTCCCTGTGTTTAAGATGTCAAATGTCCACTAATTAAGCGAGTTACTGACAACTCATTTAATTAATATCTTAGTCCAAGAGTAGTACCACTCAACCTTATCGTCGTCATGTCGGACTAAGTCCACCTGCAGGGTTTAACATGACAATCCTTATGAGCTCCTCTTGAGGACATTCTCAACCTAGATCACTAGGACACAGTTTCCTTCTATAATCAACAATACACACTATAAGTGATATCATTTCTCAACTTATCGGGCTTATTGATTCATCGAACTAAATCTCACCCATTGATAAATTAAAGAAATAAATATCAAATATATGTGCTTGTTATTATATTAGGATTAAGAGCACACACTTCCATAATAACTGAGGTCTTTGTTTCTTTATAAAGTCAGTATAAAAGAAATGACCTCTAATGGTCCTACTCAATACACTCTAAGTGTACTAGTGTAATTATATAGTTAAGATAAACTAATACCTAATTACACTACGACCTTCCAATGGTTTGTTCCTTTCCATTATGGTCGTGAGTTACTGTTTATAATTTATAAGGTACTGATAACATGATCCTCTGTGTGTGACACCACACACCATGTTATCTACAATATAAATTAATTGAACAACTACATTTATCATAAATGTAGACATTTGACCAATGTGATTCTTATTTTTAGATAAATGTTTATACCAAAAGCTAGGCTTTTAGTATACACTCTAATAGCTCCATCCTTCACCGGACCCGAAGTCATCAAGCTGAATCACATGTGTATCCTGCAAACCTGCACACTCACATACGCATATCAAATAACGAGTGTAATCCTAACTTAAACCCTTTGTCAAAACACCAAAACACATGGTCGCACGGACCATTGGGATTTCTCCAACATAATGGTGGTTGGAAATCCACGTAAGAATAAGTAAATTTTTATATATTTATTTTGTGTTAGTTTATAGGATTTTCTTTCTGTTAAAAATGATATTTTTTTGTTTGTTTATTTTCTGATGTAGGTAGAAGAAGAAGATTGGAATAACAAAGATCTCTCGAGGACTAAATTATGTTCTATTCTATCTTTCCCATGTTTTGAGATATTTTGGTATGAGATTTTAATTTGGATATCAACTTAGAAACATGTTTGTTGTAACTTGGTTGAACTGAGTATTGTATTCATTTTTGTTATATTTATGTGTATTGTATTCAGTCTTTTGTATTGCGTGTATTGTATTCAGTGTATCTATTGTATATTGAATATGTTCTAAAAAAAATTTATATATACAGTAAAATATAGAAATGGAAAGGTGCCAATTTTTTTTTGACTTTTGCGACGAAAAAGGATTCGTCGCGAATCTATCGTAATATACAATTTTTTATCAAAACTTTGCAATAAATTTTGATTTTTGTTAGAAATTTACCACGAATTTACATTTTCGTTGGAAATTTGCAATGACTTTTTACATTCGTTGCAAATTTACGATCACTTTTATATTTGTTGTAAATTTACTATGAATTTTGAACTTCGTTGCAAATTAGGAACAAATATAGATTTGGGTTACAAATTTATAACGAATTTAGATATTCGTCGCAGATTTGCAACGAATATGGGTTTTCATTGCAAACTACGATGAACTTGCTTTTCGTCGCATAAACTGAATTTTTAGTATTGTTTAAATGAATCTATTTTTCATCACGGGTTGCAACAAATACATTTTTGTCACAATTTTTGCAACGAATCATCATTCGTCACAAATCTATGACGAATGCGCTTTTCGTCGCTAAATTTGCAACGAATTTTATTTTTCATCCCACATCTTGAACATCAAAGTTTGCGACGTATATTTGTTTTCGTCGAAAAATTTGCGATGAATTTTGCAACGATTATGATATTTGTGGTAGATTTGCAATGAATTTTCATTTTTTTTATCGCCAAATTTAGCAATGCCTTATTTGCAATAAATTTTTTTTGTTGTAAATTTCATTTTATTGTAAATGTATTTTGCAACGACTTTTTTTTTTTAAATATAGTAAAACGAGCATGGACAAATATGTGATAGTGTTCATGTGGTATGAATTTGGGGTCTTTTAAGTTATCAAAAGTTTTTGGTTAAAAGTATTTGAATAAAAATCAAAAGGATTTTGGTATAATCGACCTCGGTTGACTCGAGTGTGAGTTTCGATGTTTGATCAATATGTTAGTAAGATGTCAAGTAGGTCAAGGTTGACCAAATACTTGATGGCAAATAAGTCTAGTAGGTCAAAATTGACCAAATACTTGATGATGTTAGAAGTCTAACAAGGAAGTTGGCAAGAAAGAAATCCAAGTGAGTCATAGAAGACTAGATATTTGGTGAACAGAAGTCCAATGGAGAGTTGGCAAGAGGAAAGTTCAAGTGGGTTATGTAAAACCGAATACTTGACATGAGATAGAAAGTCCAAGTCGGTTATGGAGGACCAGACACTTGGCACGAGGTAGAAAGTCTAAGTGAATCATGGAGGACCAAATACTTGGTAATCGGAAGTTCAACGGGGAGTTGGTAGGAGGGAGGTCTAAGTGGGTTATAGAGGACCGAACACTTTGCACGAGACGAAAAGTCTAAGTGGGTCACGGGTGATCGAAGACTTAGTAACGAGGCGTGAAGTCCCGACAGGTCAAGATTAATCGAATACTAGTCGATAAAGAAGTCCTACCAGATCAATGTTGACCGGATGCTAGGAAATGAAAAGTCTCGACAAGTCAAGGTTGACCAGATACTGAGCAAAGAAAGTCCTGGAAAAGGTTGAAGTCAACTGGATACCAGGCAAAGTGAGAATACAACTTTACCTAAGTTGAATGAGAAGTATTAATCAATTGATAAGGCTAATTGATTGACAAATGGAAGCAAAACCCCTAAATTAGAGTTTGCTACAGTACGACTATAGTTCTGCTACAGTGATATAGAACTCTATATTGCGTTGCAGTGCTGGACAGTACACTATAATATTATACAGTATGCTATAGTCAGTCGACTAATAAATTCAGAAATTAAAACAGAAGAATATCAAACTCAGTTGCTCAGCTCGATTGATGGGATCAGTCGACTGATATTTTCATGAAGAGTACAGAAACAAGTGGGACTCGCATGTTCTATTCGACTAATGTCAAATTAAAGAGCACAAAAGTGAGTGTGACTCGCTTGTTCGATTCGACTATTTGAATTAGTCGAATGATGATTGACATCAGTCGACTGCTGTTTAAATTAAAGACAACATCAGACAGATTTTAGAAGCGTCAATGATTGTTCAACGACAATAATAGTCTGATAGACATATCAATCGAACAACGAATATAGATTTTCATTACAAATCTGTGACGAATAATGGTTTTTGTCACAAACTGCAATGAACTTGTTTTTTCATTGCAGAAAATGAATTTTTGGTAGTGTTCCGATGAATTTGTTTTTTGTTGCGGGTTGCAACGAATACATTTTCGTCATAGGTTTTACAACGAATCATCATTCGTTGCAAATCTACGACGAATGCGCTTTTTATCGCTAAATTTATGATGAATTTTATTTTTCGTCCCACATCTTGAACATCAAAATTTGCGATGAATATTTATTTTTGTCGCAAAATCTACGACAAATTTTGCAACGAATATAATATTCTTTGCGATAAATTTTGCAAAGAATATAATATTTGTTGCAAAATTGACAACGAATTTCTAATTTTCCGTCGCCAAATTTAGCAACGCCATATTTGTAATGAATTTTTTTTGTTGTAAATTTCATCACAAATATATTTTGTAACGATTTTTTTTTAATATTTTACAAAATTCATCCCTAAATCACTATTTTTTTTTTAGTGAATTTGTTATCATAACATACTTGAATTGATTGCTCCATGGACTAGTTGATGTCTTGTAAGAGAAATTTCAACTACACTGCTTTACACATTCGAAGGTCATCCCTTTGTACTCAACTTTTACACTAGATTATGTAATAATATTTCGTTTCTTACTTCTCCGAGTAACTAAGTTCTCAGCTACAAAGGTCAAGTATTATGAAGTTGTTCGTCTATCATCAACTGCTTTGACCTAATCGACATTTGTATATACTTTGATATTTTGCTACTTCATGTTTTTAGTGAACAAAATTCCTTTTCTTGGAGCTGATTTTAAATACCTCAAAATATAAATGACTACATTCATATGTTACTCACTCACCTACAAGGATTACATATAAACTAACTATACTAAGAACATAAGTGGGATCCGACCATGTGTAAGCTAAGTATATTAATCTTCCAATAAATCTTTGATATCTCCCTCTTAAATACATAACTTCAAACTCCATTACGAACTCCTCTACTAATATTAATTGGTTAATTTGCAAGCTAACATGCCAATTTTATATAGTAAATCAATGGCATTCTCTCTTATAAACAAAAATCCTTCACTTGATCAAAATACTTTAATTTCCAATACAATATTTTCAAAGACCTAAATTTTTTATTTCAAATTTCTTAGACAAATATTCTTGCATTTATTTTAGATCGTACAATCATATATCATCCACATATATAACAAATAATAAATGCAGTAATTTTCTATCCCACATCCACACGTTGCCTAACACTAAGCTCTACAAATCATGTTGCAAAAGAAACAGATCTCCAGTAGCCGTGTTATTGACAAACGTTTCTCTAGGAAATGTGAGGAATTTGACCTGGAAGAGGAGGATTACATCGGCTATATGTACAAACAATCATCCAACAGCATGAGATTTGCCGGGGGGAAAAAATTACATGCAACAGAGTAATAGTGAATACAGTTAGCCTGGTTGATTGTTGGGTGCTGCAGTCTTTCACAAGATACTACAGGCTTCTTGCATTCTGAACATGGAACAGGCAGGCTGGTGTCAGTATTGTTGTGATCAAGGTTAGTTCTTGGAACTCTTAGGCAAGCAAAAAAGTTTGTCCTGAGAGAGCGCTGTTAGATCTTTGTGGGTACATAGGAGGCTTGGGACCTGCAAAGCTGTGTCTCCTGGCATTTACCAGTGGAGACACCTTCTTTGTGATGGCTCTGGATTTAGGTGAGAGTGCTATGTGGCAATCCAAGTTTCCTCCATAGCTCTTGCAGAGCTTGAGCCTTTTTTTGAATGACCTATCGGGCTTGGCTAGGTCTTCCAAGCTCCCCACATTGGCAAGAGATGTAAAGGACTGTGATTTCCCATCGTAATGCTTTGATAGTCCTCTCCTATAATTCAGGAAGTGAATAAATACTTGAGAAAAAAATGGTAAAATGGTGATTCAAAATGAAACAGGAAATATTTTATCTTAAAAGTTGGTGCACCTCATATGGTAGGACCAATTCTCACATTTCAGGAGACAGTTTTAAGTGGATATATGCATCTCAAGTATAGAGATAAAGAGAGAGAACGAACCCAAAAAAATGAATGATTTTCCTAGTATTTTTTTAGAGAAAGAGATTCTCAGCTTGCAAGAGTAGAGCTTAGGAAGAAATAAGCAATGTGTAGGCTACAGTTGAGCATTTTCCTGAGGCTCTGCAAGAAATTGTGCAAGATCTTGAAATTTAATTTTTGCCTTGAGAAAGGTCTTACCGACAAATATTTCCAACATTTACAATGGGAGCATTCATGCTTTTGTGTATTCTAGGTGCTTGTGAATCTCGTCATGTGTTTGTGAAATTTCTTACGCGAGAGAAAACTGCTAAAACAGTAAGCCACGAAAAATTTTTTATGGCAAAACCAGCTTTGAGTTGTTGAAGATGAATTTGAAGATTCATTGATAATGATTTTTCAAAAAGCTTTGTCGGGGAGGGGAAGGACAAGACGTGTACAATTATGATCACTACCAAAGGAATCAATCTCAAGGTTTCTTCTACAATTTGATTAAGCTTCATCTATTGATGTTCAGTTCAACATTACGTATGAGGGGCTAACATTTATTTATTCGCCTAGTTGAAATGCTATATCAAATCAAGTCCATTGTAAATAGTATTTTATTAATAAGGAAATTGTTTTCTTTGAGAATGGAGTGGAAAAGAAGGTATTCAACCGCTTGAATAAGTCCAACAACATTCTTTGTCAATTGAAAAGTAATGAGGAGAATAAGAAGATGAGTACATCACAATTTATTGCTTTGTAGTTTGCTTAAGTTCTATGATAAACTTCAAAAGGCAAGTCACGCGACCACTTAAAATCCAAGATATAAAACAAATGATTGTAAGAATGCGAGTATGAATTACATAAAAAGTGGACAATCACAAACAATGAAGATGAGGTGTTAGTGATGAAATATCATGCGGAGTATTATCAAGATTAGGTGCTTGGTAACAATGCCTCTATTCACATGTGTCCTTTTAAGTGTCCCGGTTGGCGCATTTGATACCTGCATGAGTATTTGCTCCAATAGGTCTTGAAGTCAATTCTCAACAGGTGCAAAATGTCTAGTTGGATGTCTGACCTCTCCTATACAAAGGACTGCCGTGTTAGTGCAAAATATCCTGTGATTTACCTGCCTATATCTTATCGTGGTACCAGCAATACTGGGCCAGTTGGGATGAGCAATATCACCTTTTAAATGCTCCAACATGTGTCCTTTTAAGTCATGGATTGCTACATGTGAATCACGTGATGATACAATGAAGATGGGCAAATGGCATTTGTTTGGTTCAATTCAAGGTGTTTGATAGAGCTATTAAGATTCCTGAAATTGTGAGTCATGTTATGACTATATCAAGAAGTTTGACTACCTACTCCAGAATCCAAAGACTAAAAACTCATGGGCTGTGATTGAATTCTCAAGGCTTAAATGGTTCTCTTGTCTCCACGAAAGATATTTGTGATGATTGTCTTTACAAATGCATTAGGAAATGTTAATAGCAATGATGTTGCTAATGTTGTGGTTAACGGAGAGAATTCTCTTAAGCTATGACAACAAAGGCTTGGTGGCATGAGTATCTAGGGGATAAAAATCCTGATAAAGAAAAAAACTATTCCTTCTTTTGATTTGGGCATCAAAGAACTCTATAGCGTTAAACCTATGGGAAACAACACACACAGCGAGCCTTCCAAATCAGAAAGTCGCACAAGCAAATCAGAAAGTCACACAAGCAGGGGGATTTTTTTTGGTATATGCATTCCGATATATGAGGGCCTTCATCAATTGCATCTTACAGTGGTGTGAGATACTTTATAACTTTCATTCAAGATTATTCAAAGGTGTGTGGCTATGCTCAAGGCAAAAGGTGATGATCTAATTTGAGACATTCAAGAACCAAGGTTGAGGTGAAGAAATCCGTCAGTCTTAAACACTGGCATTGGGGCGAATTGTGATTCAAAGGGGTTTACAAAAGACACTTAAAAGGTATTTACGAAATGCAATGTACTAATTCCCATGCAGACTTGTTTAAAATCTTTAAGCGCGAGCTAATGCCACCATCAAAAGCAATTAACTAGAGTTTATTTAAACTTTGAGATTCGATGTCTCAAGATCTGTCGATGAGATAGTGCGACATCCCAACCTAGTCCAACTAAAGACCTGTGGAATGGTGGAGAGAACCTGCAAGGCCTAGAAGAAAACCCTAAACACGGTTCGAACTCGACGAGTTAAGATTCATCAAACCATATCACAATTTCCTCTTTTGAACTAGGATTTAGGGCGAGAAAAACTTACTTGACGGGAAGCAAGGGCAAGAGCGCAGACATCTCAAAAAGGGGCCCCTCTTCCGACGGCGGGCCCGTGGAATTCGCGGACGACGAGTCATCCTCCTCGTCGCCGTCGCTGTAGAAGGAAGAGACGGAGGAGGATTGCAAGTCTTCGGGCTCCTCCACGGCGCCGCTCTGCGGCAGGAAATCAGAAGGCAAATCCATGGACGGTCAGTTGGGAATCCAAAATGGCAGCAGCTAGGGTGTGAAGAAGAAGGAGGAGGAGGTTGAAGAGAGGGGTGGAGGAAGGGACCTGATGAGGATTTAAGAAGAAGACGATGATGACGAGGTGATGTGGTAGGGATAAGCGCGAGCGAGGTCTGAAAGAGAGGGTTGAGGAGGTGTGGGAGACGTCGGTGAGAGCTCGCAGATTGAGGCTGTCGCCTTTCGTCCGTACTGAGAAAGAAAAAGATAGAATTCTATTTCTATCACTCATTATCAATTCATAGGTAGTGGATAAGAACTACACATCCTTCCCACATAAGACCAATTGATAATCATATGATAAAAATAAAATATATAATTATTTTTTAAAATATATATATATAAAAATAACTTCGAGAAAAAAAGAAACATATCTTAAAAAAATGAAAAGGATGTCAATTTTTATTAAAATTATTTAAAAGGATATTGTTTTTATTAATTAATTATTCATATAATTTTTTTACACTTAAATTTTCTTTTAGTTTATAAAATTCCAAATAAACAATTTATAAAGAATGTAAATATTTGGTTTGGTTTGAATTATGGATTCAAAATTTCAAATTGGCGTTGAATAAACTTGATTGATGCGGAATATCCAAATCTTATCCTTACGAGGAAACTGTGGATTCCGTGGCGTCGAGTAAGGTCGCGTCTGAAATGGAAGACTCGATTGATTCTCTGTGGTCGGCGAGTAAAATGGTCCCACGATGAGTTGCCAATTACGTAACATGAATTTGTTTAGCAGGGGATAAGACAGGACGCGATTGCCGAGAAATCTGATTATTATTATTATTATGATAATTTATCAAAAGGCCGCGTGAAAATCTAAATTTATCAAAAAGCGTACACTACTTTGATATTTATCAAAGAGCATATTTTTTTAAATACATTTCATATTTTACCCTCGTGATAATTTGACTTTTCTATTATTTTTCTTTTCTTCTCTCTCTTCTCTCTCGGCAGAAGATAGGAATAACATTAGTCAATTTTTAATCACATTTTAATACATTTGGACTCCTTGCAATTTTAGAAATCCACAGGAACTGAAATGGGTGCAATCGGAGCTTTCTAGATCGATCAGTGGGTTTCGGTCAAAATCCACTTATGGACCTAGAGAGCTCCGATTGTACTCATTTCAATTTATATGGATTTCTAAAATTACAAGGAGTTCAAATATGATGTCCATTATTTATTTTGACTTTTTATAAATATTAATAAGTAAAATCAAATAATCGGCATAAAAGCCCACGTTGAGCTTGATTTGAGCCCATATCAGGCCCAATGTGGACTTTTTTGTCGATTCTTTAGTTTTGCTTGTTAACATCTATAAAAAATCAAAATAAATAATGGACATCATATTTGAACTCCTTGCAATTTTAGAAATCCATATAAACTGAAATGGGTGCCATCGGAGCTCTCTAGGTCCATCAGTGGGTTTTGACCAAAACCCACTGATCGACCTAGAAAGCTCCGATTACACTCATTTTAGTTCCTGTGGATTTCTAAAATTGCAAGGAGTCCAAATATGGTGTCTATTATTATTTTTGACATTCCTAGTGGTGGACCAGAGGTTTTGAAAAACCCTAAATCTCTCTTCTTTTTTTTCCCTTTTTTTTTGTTTAGGCCTAATATGAAGAGATATGGGCTTGATATGAAGAGATATCAGGCCCAATGTGGGCATGATATGGGAGATATCAGGCCTAGTAACGACAAAAAATAAAAAAATTTAAAAAAAAAAGAAATAAAGAGAGATTTAGGGTTTTAAAAACCTCTGGTCCACCACTAGGAGTGCCAAAAATAATAATGGACACCATATTTTAACTCCTTGCAATTTTAGAAATTCATAGAAACTGAAATGGGTGCAATCGGAGCTTTCTAAGTCGATCAGTGAGTTTCAGTCAAAACTCACTGATGGACCTAGAGAGCTCCGATTGCACCCATTTCAGTTTCTATGGATTTCTAAAATTGCAAGGAGTTCAAATATGGTATCCATTATTTATTTTGACTTTTTATAGAGGTTAACAAGTAAAACTAAAGAATCGACAAAAAAAACCCATATTGGGCCTGATATGGGCTCAAATTAGGCCCAACGTGGGCCTGATATCATTCCATATCAGGCCCAACGTGGACTTTTATGTCGATTCTTTGATTTTGCTTGTTAACATCTATAAAAAGCTAAAATAAATAATGGACACCATATTTGAATTCATTGTAATTTTAGAAATCCATAGAAACTGAAATGAGTGTTCGGAGCTCTCTAGGTCCATCAGTGAGTTTTGACCGAAACTCACTGATCGACCTAGAAAGCTCCGATTGCACTCATTTCAATTCCTGTGGATTTCTAAAATTACAAGGAGTCCAAATAGGGTGTCCATTATTTATTTTGGCTTCTTCAAATGTATTAAAATGTGATTAAAAATTGATTAATGTTATTCCTATCTTCTGCCGACAGAGAAGAAAGAGAAGAAAAGAAAAAAAAAGTAGAAAAAGTCAAATTATCAGGAGAGTAAAATAGGAAATGCATTTAAAAAAGTGCGCTCTTTGGTAAATACCAAAGTAGTGTACGCTTTTTGGTAAATTTAGATTTCCACGTGCGTCCTTTGGTAAATTACCGTTATTATTATTATTATTATTATTATTATTATTATTATTATTATTAGATATTTTATTTAATTTACAACATCAATATAAATTAAAAAGGGTTTACAATGAATAATTTATTAACTAGTATCCTAGATCAATGAAATTTTAAATTAAAATCCGATAGAAAATTTTAAAATTATGTTATGTCATTAACTGATAGGTTAGTGTGGACAGGTAAAGTTAGAAATTATAATTTATCTGGAATAATAGGTTGATGATAGGAATTAAATAATTGAAGAAATTTTAAAATATATAAATGTTTTTTCATGAATTATAAAATAGACTCTCAAACTAAAGCTTAATAGGCTAACACGCCTTCATCCTCAGTTATTGTCAAAATTATTATTATTGTTATTTGTGCCAGCAACAAAAATATAATTAAAATATGCCTGAGAAGTATTGATACGATGGTAAAAAAATAGGACCAATTTCTTAAATAATGAGTATTTAAATTTTACTAAGGACATATTATATCTAGGCAGTTTGAAATTTTATGACATCAGGCCGTCCGTTAGGATGTATATGTACTTTTTAATTTATTTTGATAGGGGGTAAAAAAATTTTAAAATTAGTTAAATAGATTATTAAAAAAAAGAAACATAATAAAAATGTGTTTGATAATTAATTTAAGCTCCTGGATTAAAAAACTTAATTTAAGCTTGTTCTTCTTATCTTAAAAAACAAAGTTACATAGCGCACATCTCGTGCTTAAGAATAATAGTTGGTTTTGAAGACCCCGACCTAAGTGGTATTGTGTCAATCAAGTTTAAGAGATTGTGTTATCTCATGAATAATTAAAACAAACAGCATTTTATCAAGAGATTGTTGAAGCACATGGAAATAGAAAGTTGAGGGGGAGGAGGGATGAATAACGTTTGTTTGTGTATGCAAAAGTGAAACACTGTGTGTAATGTTTCAATAGATAACTAAGGGATTTAACACTATAAATGATTTTTCTTTCCATGAAAAATAGGTTTAGAAATATTGATCATTTAGATGGGTCTTCATTAATATTTTTTGATTTATTTTGATCGTCAATGAAAATTTTCTGTGGACTGAACTTTCAAAATTAATCAATTCAAAGATCTAGATACCTAAATAAAAAAACAAAAGTAAAACTACTGCACTTATTATGATTTCAACAAGCAAACATAAGTGTTTATATAGTTCGACAACCTTAAACTCCTACTTCATAGTCCATCATCGTTTTAGTCGATCATTTCTAGAATCTACTATAATTTCTCCTTCATAATCAAGTGCCAAAGGCAAAAACAAAAAAAAAAACAAAAAACACTTCTAGTAGGGTGTTTACGTTGTGTGAAAAAGGGTTACAACATAGGTTAGGTTATATAGAAAAATCTCATCAAATAATAATGAATATAAAGTTTATTAGCACCCATGCATGAATAGCTTCGATCACTTGATCTCGATTGCATGTTTGTTATTTGAATGTGCAGTGGAATACTTGAATCAAACTTGACAACACATACATAATACCTTAGTTTTTAACTTGGTATATATCTCTTAAGGCAACTAATGTAAAGCCTAGTCCCAGCGATCTACCACCATTAAATCTTCTCCTTCTCGAATACCTTCTGAAGGCGAAGAAGTTTCTTACAACTCTTTCACAATTAATACACACAAGAAAATAAATACACATAAATAAATACAATGAAAGTAACAACTTTACAAGAATCTAATTTTTTATCGTTGTTGATTGCTTTGAAATGCCTTTGTTGGTCTGAAAATGAACCAACACTTCATTTTCAAACCTCTGAAAACTGACTTTAAAAATCTCCTCGAAACTTCTCTTTTAAAGCCTTTAAGGTCAAGGTTGATTTTCACCTATCAGTCGATTAATATCGTCTCTGACACTATTTTTGCAATTGAACGACCTTTGAACTTTTTGAAATTTATTTGATTACGTCAATAATTTGAATATCAATTGAATGATTCATCCTAGCAATCGACTAATAGTAATAAGTCAAATCTCATAGTCGAATAGATCGACTTCTGTTCAACTCTTGATCGACATCAGTCGACTGATATCAAACATCAGTCGATTGATGTCATTAGTCGAGTTGAACAATCAAATCGACTTACTTTTGCTCGATTCTGATCGGCATAAGTTGACTGATATAAACTATTAGTAGAGTCAAATAGTCAAATTCTAAAACTTCTAGTCAATTTTTGAAGTCATCTGTTAACTGATCGAATTATTAGTCCACTGTACTATGGTAGCACTGTAGTAAATTACTATAGCAACACTATAGCAAATTATTGTAGCGGTCCTATTTTTGGGGTTTTACGTCTATTAGTTGACTAATACACCATGTCAATCGACTAATACTCTTATTTTAGCCTAACCAAACCTAAATTCTTGCCTTGTTCTGTATCCAGTTACCCTAACATATTAGAACTTTTTTTCCCAACATCCAACCAACCTTAACCTATCGAGACTTTTCGTTACCTAGCATCTGGTCAATCTTGATATACTAAGACTTCTTCGTTGCCTAGCATCTAGTCAACCTTGACATGTCAAATGGGGAATTTAATTGCATGTTTTTAATGTGGTTTCGTAGGAAATCAAAAGAGCCATGGATTAGGATCAAGCCGGACCGAATTTGACTTGATTTGGATGTCAAATGGGGTAGATAAAGCAGAATTAGTGTGGACCATTGATTTAGATCAAGAGATATCTGACTCCTTCATCCAGATCAAAGCATTCTGCCCTTGATCCAGATTTGAAATGATATGCACCATTGGATCCAAGCAAGAAGACAACTTGATCTAAACGGTTCATCAGCGAGATCAATGGAGAGATCTTCATCCATCTCCTTCATCAAAATGAACGGCTCAGATGCCCCCTTCATCACTTTAATCAAATGGTCAAGATCAACTCTCTTCATCAAGATGAACGGCTGAGATTGAATCCCCACCCCTTCCCCTATTTTTCTTCATGCGGACGGAACACATGATCTCTTTCTGTTCGCGTTTCTTCTTGCCAGCAGCTAGGGCACGCGAACTCTCCCCACAGCAACTTCACTCCTTTCTTCTTCTCTCCGGCCAGCGACCTCTTCTTACATTCCTTGCCGTCGGCCGACCAACCACTTTCTACTTCTCTTCTTCTTGATTCCAGCGGCGACGGCACAGCAAGATACTCTTCCAGGCGGCTGCAAGTGACGAAAATGACTCCGTCAGTCAAGCTCACCTCGCCGGAGGGGTTCTCCGGCGTTTATCTTCTTCCCTAGAACTCTAGAGGCCGGCCACAGCGGGTTGCAAAAGCTTGGCTTCAAGGTTCGGTGGTGGCAGCGAGCTCCGACCCAATCCACCTCGCCGGAGCGGTTCTCCAGTGTGATCTCCATCGTCCAGCTTCTTCCTGGCAGCTCCACTGCTTGGGGTTCAGGCGGCAGAGCAAGGAGCAACAGGCGGCGGTTCGTTCCAGTTCACAGCAGTCCACATACATTTCTAGCCAACTTCCAGCGGAGGGGTTCTTCGTTGGAGGATTCGTATCATCTTCATCGTGTCGAAGGTGCAGCAACCAGCAACGTTCTTCACTATTGTCCACCGGTTTTGGGGGTTCCGAAGCCGGGTCTTCGTGTGACGACGAAGATAGTCGTTGGTAATCGGAAGCGGATGTGTGAATTGTGGTTGGATTAGTTTAGATTTTCTTAGTTTAATTCTGTTAATTTTGTAAATTTACTTGTGTTGGAGTTCTATTGTTGAATGCTTATAGCTAATTTGACCTTTCATGTTTAAATTACACTTACTATGCTTAATTAGTTACACGCTTACAATGTGTTCGATGAAATGCTTCAACCAGTAGTTAGGTTTATTTTGATGCATTTTAACTTGTTTAATTCTTGCTTGTCTTGTTCTTCCAATTTCTTTAAGTTCTAGTTTTGATTGAATGCAATTTGGATAGATTAGTTTAGGCTTTCATTACATGCTTTAGGCTTCCTTATATTCTTAGTTTCGTTAATGTTTTACTTCATGTTATGCCCATTGATAGATAATCTTATATCGTAGTGTGACAATGCGATGTAAGAAAATCTTCAATGGTTAGTTAGGGTAAACATAGTTTTCTTTACTTGCATTGTCTTGTATTTACTAGATTAGGTTTCATTTAATTTTTTGTCATTATATTTCTTAGTTTAATTGTGTTGATAGTTAATCCATAGCATAGAGTGACAATGCGTTGTGGATTAATTGTTAGCATATAGTTAGATTCCATTCTAGCACTAGATTAATTTCCTACTTGCTTTGCCTTTCATTTGTTAGATTTATAATTAAAATACAAACCCCCTTTTTCATATTGAAAACCCTAAAAATAGAAATAACATACGATCCTAAGTTTACCATCCTATCGTTGCTTTTGTTGGCGGACGACCCGAGTCATTTCTATGCTATATTAGCGTAGGATGTAACACCCACGAAATTTTAAGATAAGTATATGGATAATATTTTCTTTAGAGCATGAAAGTAAGAGGAATCAAAAAGAAATAATATAAATAAAAAGAGATGAGGTCAAGAATTGAACCTTGAACCTCCAACAAATAATGAAGATAGATTGATGTATGATAACCACTAGGATAATGAATAATACATGGATAGGAAGGAATGAAAAAATTATTTAAAGGAGAGGAGAAAAATAAAAGAAAACTAAGAAAAGAGCAAGAGAAAACCAAGTGACTTACCTCCTCTTCCTCTTGGTTAAGAGAAGAAGCAAGCAAAAGGTGAATTGCCTTCCTCTCCTCTCTCCCTTCTCATTTTCGTGGGAATTAAAGTGAAGTAAAGGGGGGGGGAGGGAATGAATGGGGACAATAATCCTTCCCATGTTGAATAAAAGGGATTAGAGGAGAAAAGAGAAAGAGAAATTCTAAAATTTTCTTCTTCCTCATCCTCCTTCCTTTCTCCACCGAGAACTAGAGCCCTCCTCCCTCATCTCCAAAAGCCAAGTTTAGGTTTTCTCTCTAAGGGAAAACAAATACTAGCAAGGAGTCTCAAGGGCTACCTCATACAAGAAGAAGAAAAACAAAAAGGGAGATAAGGAAGAGAAACTTCTCCTCCCTCCTCACAAGGGTACTACTTCCTTAAGGATCAACAAGCGAAAACTAGGTAAGCTTCCCCTCACCTGTGGTACAATAGCTCATGTGGTTTTCATGAAGATAGATTGCTTAAAAACCTAGGGTTGCTTCATGGAGATTTCGGCCAAGATAAAAAGAAAGGATCTAAGGAATTTTAAGACCTAACTAGATATGCTCATCATATTTCTTGTGACATGTATCTTATGGTAGGAGGTGAACTTAATGTTTCTATGCTAGAATGTTTAGTTAGAACTTAAATTCATGATCCTAGACTCTCGGCCAAACATGAACAAAAGAACTAGGTAAGCTTAAGACTCAAATTAAACATGTTCCCCTTTTGTTCTTATGACATGTACCCTATGTTAATGGTGTTGTTAACATTTTCTCCTACTTGTATGTTGATTAGAACTTCATTTTCATGCTCATGAACATTCGGCTATGGTAGATCTAAGGGCCTAAAAGAGTTTTAAACCTAAAACTAAGCATGACATGATTTCCCTAAGATAAGATATGAAGCTAATATGATATGCCCATGTTTATATGTTGTTTTGAACTCTATTTCATGCTTATGAAGATTCAGCCATGTTAAGATTTGAGGCCTAGGAAAGTTTAAAACAAGTCTAAGATGCTCATGACCTTCTTGATGAAATGATATGAAACTAACTTGATGTTCTTATGCTTGTTGGTTGCATAGAAATTTGGTTACATGCTCTATAACTTTCGGCCACACAAGGTTTTAAGACCTAGGATGCTTAGAACTTAAACTAAGTTTGCTCATGATGTTCCTTATAATAAATGTCATGCAATTTATGTAGGGTTTCCATGCTTTTTATGTCACATGAAAACTAGTCTATGTCTTACATGTTTCGGCCACCATTAGTTTAAGGGCTTAGAGAACTTAGAACCCAACTTAGATATGCTCATGATGTTTCTTGTAATAAATGCTATGAAAGTTGTTGATGGTTTCCATGCTCTTATGCCACTAGAAACCTAGTTTGCATGCTTAACAAGTTTCGGCCACCTTAGACTTAAGGGCTTAGGAAGTTTGGAACTTAAACTAAATGTGCTTATGATGTTCCTCATGATATGTGTTATGATATTGATTTAAGGTTCAACACTTTCATGCTACTTGTAACCTAGAATCATGATTGCTAGGGTTCGACCATGATAAAGTTAAAAGCTTAGAGAACTTATAATCCAAACTAAACATGCTTAAGTTGTTCCTTATGGTATATGATATGACATTAGTTTAGGGTTTACATGTTTGTATGTTGCTTATAACCTAATTTGATGCTTGATGAGTTTCGGCCATGATATAAGTAAAAGACCTAGGAAGCTTAGAACCCAAACTAAACATGCTCAAGGTGTTCCTTATGATATTTGATAGGATAATGGTTTAGGGTTCACATGCTTTTATGTTGCTTGCTAACCTAGGCTACAACTACATATTTCGGTCACTACATGATATTAGGGTTAGAGACCTAATTATGATTTCCCATGTGCCTCTCATGCAATGCTTTATGATATGATAATAATATGTCATGCTGTTATACTCATTTATGTATGCTTATGACCTATGCATGATGATGTGCTATGTGCCCAAATTTATGATATGCTATGTGCCCAAATTTATGATATGCTATGTGCCCAAGTTCATGATGTGCTGTGTGCCCAATTATGCATGTGATCATGATGTGCTGTGTGCCCAAATTCATGATATGTTGTGTGCCCAATTATACATGCTTTATGTTATGCCTAAGAGTTGCTTCCCTATCAGTTAGGACTAGGAGCACTCTTCATGATATGAATATGACATGAATGATAGGTTAAGAATTATGATATGTATAACATGCTACTTTACTTTTAAGGCTTGTACCAAGGGTGGCTCCATAAGCGCCCCGGGGTCGATGGACTAAGAAACGGGCCTCGTTAGGGATGGACTCCTAAGTGCCCCTAGGTCGATGGACTAAGAAACGGGCCTAGTATGTATGCCTTGTAGGGTTCAAGACTTGCTACCTTGGACCTACATAGGACGCGCACATTTATGTATGTGGTACAAGCCGGGGCCCCCCTTATGTTGAGATTATGTTTAAGTATGTATATTATAAGTTTTCAAAAGACATGTTGCATATGTTTTCATGATACATGTTTAAAAATTTACCTTGCATATACCTTATGATTGTGCCATGATATTTATGATGATGATATGATATGTCAGGATGCATTTGATGATCATGTTATGTTATACTATGATACCTTACGATTATGTTACGATATGCCATGATATTTATGATGATGTTATGATATGTCAGGATGCATTTGATGACCATGTTATATTATGTCATGATACCTTACGATTATGTTACGATATGCCATGATATGCTGCATGATATGATGAATTTGTCTCCATGCGTTATGTCTTGTGATTTTGATATGTTATACGGTTTTTTGTGAGTAGGAAATGAACTTACTAAGCCATGAGTGCTCACAGCTTACTTTCTTGTACCACAGATAAAGGCAAGGAATGGATGAACTAGGGGAGCAACAGGAGGGGCTAAAAGGATGTGTGTGGTAGTGACTTGGCTAAAGGAGAAAGACCTGCTTTTGTTTAATAAGAACTATGCCTAATTTATGTTACTACTTTATGACTCCATGACATTTAATTATGTGTTTGGGTATTATGACTTAAAAATCATGTTAAGTATGCTATGTGGTTTTATATGTCCAGGTGATTAGTCATGGTGATTTTAAAGAAAAGGAAAGTTTTTAATTTCTATAAATAAGACTTCCGCTGTAGTAAGTAGGTATGTATGTTAAAGTAACCCCCGTCGCCTTAGCAGGAGGGGTGGGGCGTTACATAGGAGGGGTTTGGTACTTTATTGTTTGATGTCCAATTCGCGACAAATTAGGTCAATATCAGTGCTAACTATATCATAGAACTTCTCAAATCGCAAGAATTATTTTTCCTGGTGGTCCAGTGCTCGTCATCTCCCGCCTGACACTCTTCCTCTTCGATTGGTCCCTTTGACTCCAAGCACTGCTTGCAGTTTCGCCATGGTGACCTCTGGCCCTACATCTAAGCTCAAGCATCCTCAACTGCAATAAGGGAAGCATCCAACTTGCATCATTGGGCTTCTGCCAAGCCCTTGATTGACTCAACCTCCTTTTGAGCAGCTCCTAGTTCCACTTTCAGGAGCCCAAGCTCCTTGCTGGCCTCTAAATTGACTTGGATGACCATCGCCTTAGCTATGGCGGCCGCCAATTCTATTCATTGTGTGGCTGCGGTAGCTGTCAACTTGTCTATCTCCATTTGTAGTTGACTCACGTTGTACGTTGCCCTAATCCTTTCCGTTGTCACTTCTGCTATTCCCTGACCCAATCGGGTGATCGTCACTTGATTAGAAGCAAATCAACTTGTTGTCGCTTCAGACAATCAATCTTCGGCTATGCAAGGGTCATTTCTTTTTGGGCTACGATCAAAACCTCCTAAGAAGGAGCAATACCCAGTTGAGACTCTAGTTTAGCTACACGAGCTCACAATTCCCGCCAACCTTGCAAAAGCACGGGATATCGTTGACCAAACACTATTAGTTGGGACATGTGCTTCGCCTCGTTCAATAGAGCTCTTCGGCCAAGTTTCGAATGGACATGCCCTTGACCACTTCCTTGGAGTTCTTCCATCCAATGACTGCCGGATCGTAGAGGGGGAGATCTAACTTGTGCTCCCCTTGGGAAGGTTATGGGGATACCTCCATGGCAATCGAAACATTATCTTCGCCTTGCTGATCCGCCCAAGGCCCAACTAATCTTGGACTCGCCGGAGGACGGGAGGGGCCGGTTCCATTGAGAGAATTCCCTTATTCCATGGGGACTGTAAGAGCTGTAACCCTCTGGATAGCCGGCGGGCCTTGCACTTGGGGAGAGCCGACCATGGTTGGGTGATTCTCCGATCCGACTGGTACACTTGAATGATGAATAGGAATAGGGACCAGTGGGCTCAAGGAGATGGGAGGAACCCTTGACGGGGCTGATGGACCCAAGCTGTCGACAGAAGTTCCTAGCGAGCATCGCCTCTTTATGGAGAATCTAAGAGGTGTCCTCGACTCTATAGATGAAGTCGGTTCCACTACCTCCAAATGACAAGTTGGAGGCTATCTCAACTCCCTTGATAGGCTTGGCGCTCTCATCGCCTCCTGAGGAACTACCATTGCGGGAGCCTCGGTCTGAGTCAAGAGTGCCCTCTCTTCGGGTGTTGCCTCCTTAGTGAAATCAATGATGGTGGCCCTGCGAGCCTCTAACTGCGCTGTAGTAAGTTTCTTTACCTTATTCAGTGATGACCTTAACATTGTGTTAGTTGCAAAAGATGATACACCTTCATTTAGATATCAAAGCTAGTGATTATGAAAATTCTTACCAGATGAAGCTGTCAGCGGAGTCGGAAGGGGCCTCAACCCAAATATGTGAAGCTTCCAAGAAAAAGAGTGATGTCAAACTTCAAACCTTGAAGCTTCTGTGATGCACTGAAATAACTTCATTCCAGGTGGCAATCTTTTAGAGAAGGTGGTGCTTGCAATTTGTGCTACTATCGGGTCGGCCAAAACACTGGACTCGGAGGTTTGACAAAGAAGAACAGGGGTTTCCATCCCTTGTGTGAAGACAGGAGGTCATCAATAAGCTTGAGCCCCACCCTGGAGCAAAAAAAAAGACCCCATCCTCCATCCTCTTTTGGTAAAAGAAGTAGTGAAAGAACCTAGAGGATAAAGGAATTTGGCATCCACGTCAACTCACCTATGGTTCATTCATTGGTGTTCCCAGGCAGGATCAACTACTATAATATAGAAAAAAATACTCTTTATCAACTTAGATGAAATTATTCAAACTTAATCAAAATTAGTTAGATATTATTATAATAGTTATGATCCATAACTATTATAACATGTAGTAGCTACAATCCATAGTTGCTACAATTATGTTTAAGTTTTTTTTTTTTTTTTGCTGTAGTAATTATGGCTCATAGATGTTACATTAATAAACAATGGTTGTTTTTTTGGAAAAAAATGAGATGTGATGCCTTTATTTATTGAGTAATGACATGCAGAAAGAAAAAAAATCAAGAAAAAGTTCAGGAATAGACACATAAATTTATAACACATTATTTTCATTTTTGTGAGCCCCATCATTTTATGTATTTATCCTTGAACTTTTCTTTGAATTTTTTTCCCTCTACATATTATTTTTATTATTTATTTATTTATTTTTTGATAATGTAGGTATCTAGCTCTTCAAACCGATTAATTTTAAAAGTGATTAGTTCAGCCCACAGAAGTTTTTCACCCACCACTAGATAAATCGGGAAGCGCTCACGGAGGCTCATCTAAACAGTCAACATTTTTAGATTTGTCGTTCTACTAAAGAAAAATTCTTGTAGTACATCGTAGTTGGAATTCAAATATTTGATGTCTAGTTAACTACTTGGAGGGTTTAATTGTTGTACCGTAGTCCAAACTCAAAAGAACATTAATAGTGCAACAACGTTGGCTTGACATGAATTTAAAACCTTCAGAATTATCAAATTTTTTTGGATCAAAAGTTTGATGACCCTAAAGATTAAAATTTGGAAAGAAGAAAATTAACAAATCCAAGGGAACATTAGGAGTGTAATTATGCTCGTTTGACACGAATTTGAGATTTTTAAGTCCATCAAACACTTTTTAGCCAAAAAAAAAAAAAAAAAAAAAAAAAATTGTTGATAAAAGAATTGTGGCTTTAGTTCCTTGATGCTATTCTATTTGATTTGGGGTGTGCCGGGAAAGAGTAGTTTGGTGTTTCAGGCCGTGGGGCAAAGAGTAGTTCCACACTTCAATTTGTATGGACAAAGGATGGAGGGGTACGTACATTGGGGATTAGGCGTTTTTTTTTTTTTTTGATAAATATCAAAATAGATGCGTATATATATTGGCTTTTATATATATATATATATATATATATATATATATATATAAATAAAGTAGTGGAACTAAAAACTAAGATATTGAGGGTGAAAAAGTAGATGTCAAATAGAGACTTATACACTAAAACTATGATGTTATTTTAAGATCCCTTTATGCCGCTTAAACGTGTGACAGGTATACGTTTAGGAATTAGGAAGAGGATTAGAGGAATACAACGGAGGCTGCATGCATATTGCATATAAATATTATTAGTGCGATGAGATATCAAGTGATCAAGCTCGATCATATTATTTTGATGTGATTGATAAAAGTTTAAAGTTAGACTTATATTGGTAGGAAAAGATGAATATGTTCGTCTCCAGTACTTTTATTAATTCGTCTTAGGGTCAACACGGAGGAAGTAAATCACGGACGACTACTAACCTTTGGAATAATGACTAACATATAAGAGAGACATTTACATCGACTTTGTCGAGATTCAAACCCCAGACTTCATGGTGACAACATCTTATGTACTAACCACTAGATCATCAAAGTTAGACTTATATTGGACTAACGGTTGTTTGCCAAATATGCAGGGATTATCTTGATATTGATATTGTAAAATAATGAAAAATCTAACCGAAAGTGACAGAAGTTTAAATGAATCAACAAGCAAATCGAGATCAATTAGACATTTAAGAAGGATGATCTGATGCATAAAGTTCTTGTCTTGTGAAATTATGAGGAAAGATCTATTATATATAATTTTATTTTATTTTATTAAAAATTATTTTTAAAATTTGAATCCTTGATATTTTAGTCACAATGCATCAACTAGACATTAGAATAAAAAAAAAACCTCCTAGTTGCAAATAGAGTTTAAAAGTTAACAGGTGTTAGCCTATGCTCGATTACATTGGATATTAAACAAATGAAGGATAATTCGAAGGTGAGATATAAAATCTTGCAAGATCAAAATCAACCGAATACAAAGCATGGAAAAACTCCAGGGGCGAACTCTTGGCGATTGAGTTGCGAGAGAGTGATGTGTACTTTGTGTGATAGAAGCTTTGTCGATTGATTAAGAAATAAGTGTTTTAAGGTCAAAGTCAAGTATGGTTGACTAAAACTTATGATATTTTTTTTTTTGTTTCAAGTCCAGTAAACTAATGTTTAAATTTAAATAATATAAACATTAAATAAAATATATTTTAATCTCGTCGACTGATAGTAAATAGCAGTTAACTAATATAATCAATGGAAGATATGACTAGTCGATAAAACAATTGTCATCTAGAGGGTTTGGTTCCGGAAGGGAATGATAAAAATGGGAAATAAGAATGGAGGGTTTAGAGGATTGAATCCGTGAGACCTATTACTAATTCTCCAAACCAAATATTAAATTTTCATTTCTCACTCACATACCATTCAACCAAGTTAGCAAATGATATTAACCATAGTTAGCAAATGACATAGTTGGTAGATAACTCGTGATCCAAAAGATTCAGTCAGGCTTCTATTCGATTTAGCTGATTTATAATGAGTAGCAATTGACTGATGAACCAATTAGCAGATAAATAGGTCCAAATCTAGTTGGAATGGAGGAAGTGTTAGATAAACTTAGATAAGTCGATTGACAATTATATCTAATAGACTAATCATTAATGATGGAACACTTGATTAACAATTGACGAACAATTTAGATAACGATAATTGCGAATAAAGTTTGAGAAAAGTAGATCAATCGACTCATAAGTGGTAACCGATCAAGTGATGGTGATTGATCAGATTCTATAAAAAGTGAGCGAAGGCAGCTCAAACAAGGCATAAAAAATTCATTTTACAACATTCAAGTAACAACGAAGAGTCCTCTCCTACAACAAGATTTTGTGGCTTTCAAATTTGTCATCTTATTTATATTTTATTTTTGTTGTTACCATTCTCAAGATCAAACGTTAACTGGCACCCCTACTCTCATATTTTTGTATTAGTAAACTGGTCGATCGATTCATGTTATATGGTAATCGAAGCTACCAAATAACTAACCTGAGTTGCTATATATTTTTATCAGATTATCTTGAATCTATTGATAATGTGCTCCAATTGATTGATGCAACGAGTCGACTCAAGATTCAAGATTCAATTTCAATAAAAGGAGTCTACTGAAGATTCAAAGGAGCGGTAGTTAGGATATTGTTTCAATGTAGATGATAATATAAAATAATTAATAAAGTAAAATATTACCATGCTTCTTGAGCAAGTTTTAAGAATTTGGAAAAAAATTAAGAATAACTAAATTAATTACTAATAATTAACAAATATACATGTTAAACAAATTAATAGTGGGAATAATAGATCATTAGAATTCAGAATAAAATAATTAGCCAACAGAACTTGGACAACTGTTACAAATAAATTAAACGTAACACTGAGTCTCTTCCTTGCGGGGCAACGACAGCTTCGTGAGCGGCTACGCCGCTAACCTTGCGGAGCAACGACAACTTCGTGAGGAGCGACGTCGCTGCCTGGCGAGATTGGGTCACTGCTTGGCGAGGAGTCAAAGGAAAACGAGACATAGCCACTGCAGAGAGGAAAAGCTGAGAAGGAAGCGCCAGTGAGCCATTGTAGAGAGGAGAAGGAGACACGTTAAGGGATACAACAACAACAATCAAACCTTTTCTTACTAGATGGGGTCGACTGTATAAATCCTTTTACGCCATTGAGCCCTATCTCCTATTATATCATCATCTATATTTAAATAAATCTTATCTTGTTTTATTATTGCTAACCAAGTCTTTTTTGGTCGTCCTCTTCCTCGTTTGATATGCATGTTTATCATAGTTTCACATCGCCTAACTGGAGCATTTATTAGTCGTCTAAGTACATGTCAGTACCATCTTAAACGTGTCTCTCAGAGTTTGTCCTCAATAGATGCAACTCCAACTTTCTCTCTAATGCTCTCATTCCTTATTTTGTCCATCTTCGTATGTCCACACATCTACCTTAACATCCTCATCTCTGCAACTCTCATCTTATGCTCATGCGCTCGAGTCATAGCCCAACATTCAGCTCCATATAACATAGCAGGTCTAACTGCGATTTCATAGAACTTACCTTTAAGTTTAAGAGGTATTTTACGGTCACATAAAACACCCGACGCTCCCCTCCATTTCACTCATCCTGTTTGTATTCTATATAAGACATCTCTCTCAATCCCTCCATCGTTTTGTAAAAATGATCCTAAATATTTAAATCTCTCGGTTCCGGGCAACTCGTCCTCTCCTATCTTAACAATTGTTTCATTATTTCTAATATTGCTAAACTTAAATTCTATATATTCTGTCTTTAATCTACTAAGCTTAAAACCTTTCCCTTCTAGTGTTTCCCTTCAAGATTCTAGCTTAGCATTTACTCCTTCACGTGTCTCATCTACCAAAATAATATCATCTGCAAACAACATACACCACGGTACTGTGTCTTGAATGTGCGCAGTGAGTTCGTCCATAATTAGTGTAAAAAGATAGGGACTTAGGGCTGATCCTTGATGTAACCCTATCTTTATTGGAAATGCTTCAGTTATTCTGCTTGAAGTCTTTACTCTGGTCGTTATATCCTTATACATATCCTTAATTAGTTCAATATATGTTACGCTAACACCTTTCTTTTCTAAAATTCTCCATATAATTTCTCTTGGGACTCTATTATAAGCTTTTTCTAAGTCAATGAATACCATGTGTAGATCTTGTTTTTTCTCCCGATATTTTTCAATTAATTGTCTAAGGAGATGTATAGCTTCTATTGTCGACCTTCCAGACATAAACCCAAATTAATTTTCTGTCACTGTGGTCTCCTTCCTTAATATTTTTTCTATTATTTTTTCTCAAAGTTTCATAGTATGACTCATTAGTTTAATACCCCTATAGTTTGTACAATTTTGTATGTCTCCATTGTTCTTATATAAGGGAACTAAAGTACTTATCCTCCATTGATCAGACATTCTTTTCGTTTTCAATATCATGTTAAATAAGTTTGTAAGTCATTTAATACATTGTTTCCCTAAGCACTTCCATATCTCTATCGGAATATCATCTGGTCCAACGGTTTTTTCATTGTGGATCTTATTTAAAATTTATTTTACTTTTGAAATTTGAATTCTACAATAAAAATTAAAATTTCTATGCTCATTTGACACGTTAAGAGATAGAGAAATAAAAATTAAAATGAACCGTATTCTTTTTTAACCTAGGCTCAGTGAGAAAGCTCCGCTCCTGATAACAACCAACATTCAAGAATGGAGGAGTTGCAAGCAAACTAATGTAGCGATTTCAACGTTGGGCGTTAAATAGACCACTTGACCGATAGAAAGTGTTAGTCGATTGACCCACAATAAATTGAACGGCTCTAGAAGGAGATTAAAGGCATGGGAGAAAGCTATGAATTCTGTCATCATTTTCTCATTCTATTTGTTCTCATAGATAAAGTTTGTAAAAAATTTCCAGGAGAAAAAAAAAGAGAGTACATTTGACAAATGACACCATCGTAAATCGTGAGATGGAAGCATTAGGTAAATGATTGAGTTTGCATTACTATCTTTTATTTTATATATTTAAGGTAACAAAATATATTTTTTAATTTAAATATTTAATTGTTTGAATTGATTAATTTTGAAAATATGAATTTGATCTTATAAAATTTTTTCATCAATTATTAGGATAAATTTAAAAAATATAAATGGACGGATGATCCATGATTCAAACACCACGAATATATAAGATGTCCTACATAAATTTTGAATTGTATGAAAATCCGTCCTACTTGTTATCATCACTCTCTGTCTAGGGCCTTTTCATTTTTCTTTGGTCCTTCTAAATGAGGAATCCAAGCTCAATTAGAAAGAACTCTGAGTGGAGTGGAAGCTGGGAGACAATTCACCATATAAAAATGATTTGGCCCTTTGTGTCCTTTTAGTTGTTTTTTTTTTTTAGATTTTTAGTTGATATTATACAAATTTTGTATCCATCAAGAGAATAAATAAAAAATACTCATAATAAATAATCCATCAATCTAATATTCTTAAATTAATCTTTCATTAAAAAAAATTATTTTTTAAACATTTTCAGAGGACATCATGCGCCCTATTAAATTTAGGAATACTCGGAAATCTGAATTAAAAAAACAAATACCGTCAACTAAAAAATTGTATATCTATTTCCTTTTTTAAAAACCATTTTCTTTGGCTTTTTCGTCCACTTGTCTATTCCCTTTTGCGCCTTGTAGGGCTTAGTCTGTCGCGTCTATGCACTGATTCGAAAACACGGGACCGGACGCTTCGCTCGCTCAATGGCAACAGCGGAGGAGACGAACGAAGCGAAAGGGCAAAGCGAGGAGCGAGCGGAGGATCGAGAGACGTCCAGATGCAACAGTGTCCAAAAGGAGGAGAGAATGGCGCCTTGGGAGCAGCACGCGGCGGTGATCAGTCTCCCTCGCTACGACTACGCTGCCCCCTCCTCTCTTCTCCACCGCTCCCGATCCGGATTCCTAATAACCTGCCCCATCAGTGAGCCCCGTTGCTATATCTCGATCTACGATAGCTGTAAAATTAGAAACCCTGGAATATGATTGCTAATTTGTTACTCTGCTCTATCGAACTTGGAATTTATTGCTATAAGTTGAAGAAGAACTATTTATCTCTCTAAGTTTTTTTTTCTTGATCTTAATAACTTGTATATTTTCAAAAAATATATTCATAAGCGAGAAGTTACAAGGAAGCACGAAAAAGGTTAAGAAGAACAACACTCAATAGATCTGTATTTTATTTTATTTATTTTTTAATGAAGAACGGGAATGGATACTGACCTTTTCACTCATACAAAATGGAATCGGATGCTGTAATAGGTTGGCTCTTTCATATGTAATACTATCAAAGTTGGCATTTTTCTTAAGAAGGCATAAGTGTATAATCCACTGGTGCCTGGACATATTGTGTTATCATTATCTTGAGCAGTTGAGTAGCTATTCTAGGTATTTAGAATGACATATCAAAGTTAGTCTTCAGATCCGGAGTGTTATGTCACGTGTCATTATTTATTATTAGGAACAAGTGAGCTCGTAATCTGGAAAATATAATTAACCGTGCCAATTAATGGGATGATATGCCCAGGCCAAATCTGTCATACTCAGCCCAATCCAGAGGAGGCTCACCTTCACCACAGAACACATTCAGTCATCTTTAGAGGGGTTTCAATCAGCGTATGCCTTGTGATATGGGTCAGCAAATAAGTTACTTTTACACAAATGTGTTGACTTTCCAGAATGCAGTAGTGAGATTGAGGAACGACATCCTAAGTAATAGGCCATCCAATATACCATCAAGTGCCGAACTGCAATCTTCAGTTTTGACAATATATTATAATATCATGTTGTTTGTTACAGAAAATAATATTTCTTGTCTGGATTGAAGAACAAAGAAAATGATTGTATCAACTGTATCAAAAGTCTCCACAGTTTGTAATGAACAATCTTCTGAATCATGTTGGAGCATACTCCAAAGTTTCTTTAGCATTTCTAAATGTTTCAAAAGGTTTGTGAAAACAGATAAAATAAAGGTAATCCAAGGCTGTACTAAGCATTTCAGTTGTAAAATGCAAAGTTGATTCAGCGAGGAGTGTAGGTTCAATTAGAATTACACACCTTTTCTTCATAAGCTATGGTCTTGAGCAATTCAAGTGTCTTTCCATAATTGATGCTATTGAAATTTAAACAAAATGTCAAGGTGAAATTCATTATATAATATTTTTTTATAATTTATCAGAGCTGCTAATATTGCCAATAAAAATTTCTAAAAACTTGATGGTCCTCACGGATGATGAGATTACATATGACATTATATGATAATTCAGTCTAGGTGTTACTCAATCAATTCAGATGCAATGTATCCTTGTTTTTTTTTTTAATTTGGCATGAATTTACATGAAGGAGTTTCTATTAATTAGAAAAGACGTTTCATTAGCTGAGTTGCTTTCATCCTTTTATTATAATCTAGGCATGAGTTTTGGAACTTATATGTGGCATATGGTTATCTAGCTAATATTACATCTGCTTTATTTCTCTCTTCATGCATTTTTTAATTTTATAAGAATTTGGCTTATTTTGTACAATTCTCTGCAGAACGGGAGAAAAGTGCCACCAAAGAAGCAATGTCTCTTCTTGGAGAGGTCACCCTTCTTTTCTTTCCACTTTTCCTTTCTCCTCATTGTGCTTTGAATAGCTTGAGAATGTTTATATGATGTTTGGAAGGTCAAATGTGACTATTGGTCAATACTGTGGATTTAAATTTTGTGTCGTGGCGGTTGTTACGGGCGGAATTTACCATTCTGCTCGTCAACTAGCAACGACACCATACCGGCACCGCGATCGTGAGGCCATTGCAGGGTCGTGATGCGTCGCGACTGTGAGGCCATGGCCGAGGGTGCTGCGACCTTGTAGAAGCCCTTCGTGGTGGTGTGGAGTGTGTCGTGACTCTGTGGTGGTCCTCCACGGGGTCACAAAGGGTGCCGTAGTTTTTTTAAAGCTTATTTTTTTTTATTTCCTAAATACATATTTTTATTATAAATAAACTGTTAATTATAAAATTTATATTATTAATAATACTTATAAAATATTAAGAAATATTTTAAATTTTAAATTGAATAGCTTATGAGAATGTTTATATGATGTTTGGAAGGTCAAATGTGGCTATTGGTCAATACTGTGGATTTAAATTTTGGGCCGTGGTGGTTGTTATGGGTGGAATTTACCATTCTGCTCGTCAACTAGCAACGACACCATACCGACACCGCGATCGTGAGGCCATTGCGGGGTCGTGATGCGTCGTGATTGTGAGGCCATGGCCAAGGGTGCTGCGACCCTATAGTAGCCCTTCGTGGTGGTGTGGAGTGTGTCGTGATCCTTTGGCGGTCCTCCACGGGGTCATGAAGGGTGCCGTAATTTTTTTAAAGCTTAATTTTTTTTTATTTTCTAAATACATATTTTTATTATAAATAAACTGTTAATTATAAAATTTATATTATTAATAATAGTTATAAAATATTAAGAAATATTTTAAATTTTAAAATACTTTTTAAAAATTTTAAAATATTTTATAAAATAATTTTATATTTTCAATATATGTTGAAAATTGAATGCAAATTTAAAATAATTTTTTTTCAAAATATAATTCTTAAACATTTATAAGAATTTTTAAAAAATTAAAGTTTATAAATACATTTAAAAAATAATTTAAGATGGGACTTTATAATGATGGTGAAACTTCTTCTCATTGATCCATGAACCTTAATTGCACTTTGTTTTTCTCTTCCCTCAACTAACCATCTTGCTAACTCTTGATGATCAATCGCCAATTTTAATGGGACTGCATGATCTCTCTTTGGTCGTGTCATTTATTTGATCTTCGTGATGCATTTATTTCATCTTCGTTTACATCACCCTAAAGCAACCATTGAATGATCCCTAGCATCTCGACCCATCATCCGATGTCGCTGCCCTATTGTTGCTTCTAGTGTTCCTCTTTGGTTTTGACACTTGGCTTATTTTGGAGAAGCTTATCTTTGTTAAGTTGCTATTCTCATGCTATATGCCTCCTACTTGACTATTCCCCTATTGAGATTATCGCCACTAACACCCAATCCCACCTCCATGAGTCAATCTTTGTTGATATGACAGAGTTTATGCATTCCACGGGATGAAAGAGATCAAGAAAGAGCATGGCCAATTAGAACTTTTCTTTATTGGCATTTGTTATGTTCCTATGGCCATCTGACTATGTAGTCTGCTCGCACTTCCAGTATAAGTGCCTTCAAGGGATACTTATCAATGAAACCTCACTTGACTGTACAACAAGGATATCTCACAGTTGTTTCCTTAATCCTTGCTCTCCTAGTATCCTTAATGAGCGCTCCAAGGCACACTTGATTGTGTTTACATCCTGATCATGCTGATCATGTAAAGCTATGAGTGGCTGCATTTTATTTTTCATTGTCATCTCAAGGAACAAGAGCATTGGTTCCACCACTCTCGAGTCAAAGCAGATATTATAATGCTCCTTTTGTCATCCTAATCTCTAGTTGCCCACTTAGGTAGCTAGCTGTTGCCAGTCTCTCGTCCAAGGTAACACCCATCTATATGACGTTAGCTTCTCTCCCCTCCCTGTTAGCTACAACTCTTCCTCTAGTGATGTCAACACATAATAAGATTACGTTTTCAACTATCACAAAGCATTTTTTGTGCTTGATTCTCATAGAGTTGATGAGGGGTTTCATTGTTGGAGGTGCCTAATTTCCTATTGGGGGATGCCTCACCAGACTCAGCCTAGCCTTAGGTTCTATTTTCTACAAGGAAGGAAATAGCTAAGAAAAAAAATTAGAAAAAAAATCAAAGGAAAAGAGAAATATTTTTAAATGAGTTAGTTCCTTGGAGTTGCTTGGAGAGAAGGAAAGTGAAAGGAAAATTTAAAATTTAAAAATTTTATTTGTTAAAAATATTAATCAAATATTTGAAGAGAAAAAAATAAATATGATTTTTTCTTAAGTTTTGTGTTGAGCTCTATATTATGGAAAAATGAGTAATATAGATGAAAACTAGGAAAATATTTTTCAATTTTTTCCTTCCCTCCATTTTGCCAAAGGAAATAGAAGAAAATTGTTGTTGGAAAAATCTTTATGCCACTTAATTTTATTGTTGCTTTTCTTCCTCCCGTAGGAAATATGTCCTTAGTTTAGGGCTATTAGGTATGGTTCAGTTGAGGCACTCAATGGAAGAAAAAAAATACAAGGGCACATTTTAAAAATATCAAAAAATATTGTTGCAGATTTAAAAAATAAAAGGAGTGAGACAATTTTAAAAACTTCAGCAGAAAAATAATTGGAGTTATTAAAAATTGAATTAGGTGTAAGATTAGAGGGATTTAGATTCCATAAAAAAAAGGAGAAATGATATTCTATAGAAAAGGAAACGAAGGGACAATGCTGAACAAGGAGATAGTTGCTAGAAAAATAATAGGGAAATGATTGATATGGAGCATTTACTCATCTCAAATCTTTGAATCCTATCTTTGCCTTAAGATTAATCAATTATGGATTAATTTATGCAATATTCAAGCTTAGTCCTCGTCCTTTTTGTGTCCTATTGTTTTTATTTGTCATTTCCAAAATTTCTCTTGGAATTTATTAGATTTCAGTTAGTCTTTCCTAAAGTTGTAGTAGGCGGTGGCGGTGACGGTGGCGGTGGAAGTGGGCGGTCATTGATCGCCTACCGCCTTGGCTTGCTTAGGCGGTTGAATTATTTTTACTATTTTCTATACATAATATTATAAATAGTCATTTTTCTTATATTTACTTTTAATAAAATATATTAATTAAATATAAAAAATTTAATCTAAATATTTAAAAATAAAAAATAAAATATATATATTAAATTAATGAGATAATTTTATTAGGCTTTAATTAAGTCTATTTAAATTATCTCAATCATAACTAGAAGTTGATTAAAATTATTAACTTAAAATTTAATTATAGTTTAGGCGACGCTTGATTAAAATTATTAACCAATCATAGCTCGGGCAGGCTTGTCGCAAGGCTCGGGCGGGCCTGTCGCAAGGCTCGGGCGTTGCTTCCAGGCCCGTCGTTAGGCTTGGGCGTTGCTTCCGGGTCCGTCGCTCGGCTCTTGCGACGCTTTCGGGCTCGTCGCGGGCTCAGGCGATGCTTCCGTGCCCGTTGTTGGGCTCGGACGACGCGTCCGGGCTTGCGTGACACATCCAAATTGTCGTTGGACCTGAGCAATGCGTTGTGATGGGAAAATGACAATAGCGTTAGTGGAGGTTCGAGGTGCGGCGGTGGCGGAAGGAGGTGAGTTACCTCCTCAAGCAAAGATGGTGCAGTTGATGCTCGCCTATCGCCTAGGCGGCTGCCTCGGCCGCCATTTAGAACACTAGTCTTTCCTGATTACTTCTTTACTTGGTGTAAGTAACTAACAACTCAAGCTTCTCCTAACATTTTTCTCCTCTCAATGTAGATGATTGGAATCATGATGACACTTTTTGTTAATAACAATTCTCTGTTAATTGATTGTGACTTTGAAAATAGACCTTTTTGTGTCCTCTTCAGCTATTCTCTTCTCTCAAGTAGATTTCAAGTTTTATGCTGTCTCCCTCTAACATCCTCATCTCTCAGATTAATACCAGATTTTATTTAGTCACTCTCCCACTATTAACTCCTATTCCAAGAGTAGATGTTGAAATATCATCTATCGTTCTCATTCTACAACTCTATGTCTCTATCATCTATTGTTTTCATTCTACAACTCTCATAGATTGTTTTATTCTCGCAACTTCAAAATCTTGTAGTATCTTTAGTAAAAGGGGATTCATGGAAAATCATATAAGTCTTGAAGATCATCAGGCATTTTATATCTTGATGATGTCTTGAATATTGTCACCAAGTGAAGTCCAACCTTCAATTCATAGCCTCACGTCTTCATGTTTCTCAGTTATTGCACTAATATCTTCAACTGTGCCAAGGTTTTGATTTTTATGAGAACTTTTTCTAAATAACATCTACGCTCCAATTTAAAGCGAGTCTTAGAATTATCAATAAATAGCATTAGAGTTATAATTACATGTTGAATAAGTTTAGTCTCACATTGAGGATTTAGTTACATGTGTCAGGTGTTATTGTTGATTACTATATATGTACATTAAGTAATCTCTTTATTGAACAACTAATACAATATCTTATTTCCTTTAAATGAAGGAATATTCTAATTTGCTGGTAAAAGCCTGTGATAAGTGTAAAACTCAGCAATTGCTAATTGCCATTTCTCAGCATTTCATACATAGAAATTAACATTGTGCTGGGGGCATAATTATCATTTAAGTTAGCATTTGAGAAGCTTGCTTTGCTTGTCAGTTTAAACGGGTTTGAGTTTTGAATTTTAACTATATTTTCCTTTGCATGATTACTTTTCATATTTTACAGTTTGCTAGCAGTAAGGGGACATGCAGCACTGAAACTTGTGCAAAAAAGAGGAAACTATCAGCAGAAGTAGATCCTGAAACTGCTGAAGCAACAGCTAGAAATTCACTGGACAATATATTGAAACCTTTTGGTATGGAGATTCAATGATATATTAATATTTTGCTAATTATGTTTATCTAAATGTAAATGATGCAATGCTGAAACAATTAAAAATGCATCTTTTTCCACCGATGGGCTCGTAAAATTCTTACATAGCATTTGGTGTGTTTCAAAGCAGATGACGTTCTCGCTCAAAGTCTCAATCTTTCACTGGTGAAGCTAACTCGCAGTGGGTTGCTTCTATTAACTTTTCCTAACAATACTTCTCGTCATGTGATTGACATTGTATCAGACATATTTTGTGCTTTGGCATCTCGAAAGCTAAAGTCTCCTCTGTAAGTACAAATACATGTTTCCTTAGAGTTGTACGAAAAGTTACTTTCTGGTTGTGCTTCTCTTCTTGGTGTGATGTATCTTGTTTGCTTCCTCTCTTAGTTTATAATATTTAATTTTCAGTGTTTTTTGTTTCTTTATACCAATACTTAAGGTTCAATATTTTGCTTGAATATTTTGGTTTAAATTTTAGGTTGACATGCTTAGAATGCTACCAGTTCAATTGATTACCAGTTCATTACATTATTTTATTAAATTAATAATCACAAAATATTAGTTCTTCTCTTTTTGGGTACTTGGACTCTTCATCTACCATGTCATACCTATGTTGGTTACCAATACTCTTAAGTGGCATACACTTGATACCTCTATGAACATATATAAAAGCATTTAGAAACAATCATGTTGCAGGATCCACATTAGTATTGCATACTCAACAGTCCCAGTAACATAACATATCTCCTCTTGACCACAAAATGTGAAGATCATTTATAACTAGGTTCCTAATTAATCCTTCTATTTTCCATTTCAGAAAATATACTTCAAAAATAGTTGAATGAATAAATTAAAACCTATGAGATAGAGATACTAAATAATGAAATTTTAAATTTTTATGCTTAATGGATCTTGCATAGATGCAGCATCTGCAAAAAAATTGGAAAAGTTTTTTTTTTTAAATAACCTTTTCTTGTAGTCTTTTAGTCTTCATAAGATTTGGAAGAACCAACAACTTTCGGATTAGGCTTTTTGAAATTTTGACCTACTTTTTTACTCTTCTCAATCATCATGGTCATTCTCTTGGCTATGAATCGAGCACATGAGCAGAAGAAGATGAGAGTTGTAGAGATGAGGATGTTAAAGTGGACTTGTGGACATACAAGATGAAAATATCAGAGAGAAAGTCGTGGTTGCACCTATTGAAGGAAAACTTCATGAGACACATTTAAGATGATACAAACATGTAAACGACCAATAAATGCTCTAGTTAGGCGATGTGAAACTATGACAAATATTCACATTAAACGAGGAAGAGGAAGACAAAAAAAACTTGGTTAGTCGTAATAAAACTAGATAAAATTTATTTAAATATAGATGATGATATAATAGGGGATAAATCTCAATGTCATAGAAGGATCCATATAGCCGAGCCCACCTAGTGGGATAAGGCTTGATTGTTGTTGTTTCACCTTTGTTGTATGAGGATAACAGGGGCCTTTATATTTTACCATAACAAAATCACACTATTGAACACCCCATTGATATAAAAATTTATCCACTTTGCTTAGATATTTTTTTACTAGTCAAACTTGTCCTTGGGAATTGTATGCCACCTTTGTTGTTGTTGTTTGATCTGCTTAGGTACTGTCGGTACCTTATTGGTAGGTCCCTGAGTTGCCTCTTCACTTAGTGCACTTGGAATAGATCTTCAAGTAAGATGTTTGTGGAACATCTCTATAGCTTGCCCTACCCACCTGTCTTGGTTCCTTAGAAAAAAAGCTTCAAACAGCACCATAGGCCGAAGCATATATCCGTTGTTTGGGATTTCCCCTATGAGCCTGACACACACAAAATTTGTAAGAAAACATTTTGATTCTGCATTTATTAATTGTTGAGTATAATTTTGACTAGTTTCTAGTAGTTAACTTAAGCCCGGTTGGTAGTAGTCAACTCATCTAAGTTTATAAATTTCTCTATTAGCCCATAACTCACCATGTGGGAATTAATTAGGGTATCACAAGTGCCCCCACTTTAAGCTTAACGCCTAAGTAAAAAATCCATACTTTAAGTCAACCATAATCATTCTTTAACTATTGGTTCTGGGACTCAACCACTTCAACATCCCCATCTTGAGCTGTAAAGGTCTCTTGTGAAGGTCTATACTTGTTCTTTGTATTTATGAAGTCATTGACCTTGATAAAGCCTTCTCTGGGCAATACACACATAAGATTGTCTTAGCCTATTCATTTACTTAACATTTTTCTTTTTGTTCACTTGTCCATTTGCTCCTTTAAATAGGATTTCCATGATTATCTATTGGAGGTTTATAACCTTCTTAACAACCCCTCATACTTTAAAATTGGCTACAAGGTAGAAATATATTTGACTTATTGAATAGGTAAAATTGAGTTCATCAAAGATTCGAGATGTGGTGGAGTCCTCTTCCAAGTAGTCGACCATTGCTCTTACAATGTTAAGCCTTTAATATAAAGTGTGTTTTACGATGATTCTTTTTACTCAATACAAACTCAAATAAAATGTTAGTAGCAATCAAAAGTGTTAAGTTACAATGGAAATAAATACAAAATAAAACACACCGCTAACAAATGTTATTTTTTATGGTTTAGAGCATAGTTTAAAATCTCAAGCCATTTTGTCCGATATTGTTTCACCTGTGGACACGTCGCGCAGGTCCGACGATGCTTTCGGACACGTCGCATGGGCCCATGGTGTCATTGGTGGCGCAGAGGTAGACCCGACCCCGGGCCGGGTCTGGCCCGGACCCGGCCCGGGCCCGTAACCGGGTCAACGGGCCGGTTGCCCGTTGACCCGGTTCGCCGGGCCGGTTCCGGTTCATTAGATGTAAAAACCTAACCGGCGGGTTGAACCGGCGGTTCAGCCGCAAATTTTTTTTTTTTCTTTTAAAACGGCTTGAACCGCCGGTTAACCGGCGGTTCATAGCCGTTGGAGGGTTTTTAGGTATTTTTTCAACGGTTAGGATCGTTTGCATTTTTGATCAATGGCTATGATTTAGTGTCCATATTATCAAAACTCTATAAATAGAGCTTATTTCATCATTTTCACACACATCTTCTCTACTCTTAATCTCATTTTCGTATTCTCTAATCTCTACACGCTTTCGTTTCAATTATGGAAGGATATGGTTCATCTCGAGCTCGGAAGGGAAAGCAAATAATGAATCCGCGGGAGGACCCCAACATTCAATCCACCGATGATGAGATCGAGCATCTTCCGAATCCGACACCCGACACACAAGGAAGTACCGATTACTTCTAAGGTTCGGGAACTTCCTCCTCTAAAATCTTCTATTTTACTAAACATTTTGAGAAGGTCACTCTTCCGTCGGGAGAAATGCGTGCAAAATGTACGGCTATGGGTCGTTGAAACGACATGTAGAAACGAAGCACCCGACGGAATATGGACTCGACCGCTCTCAAACACAATTATCAAGATTTTCTTCAACTAGCGGTAGTACCGATTCCGGTTTATTTTTATATTCGGATAATAAATTAAGAGAATCATTAGCTAAATTTGTTTCCGTAGAACATCTTTCTTTTAGTTTTGGATCTAAATGCACATTTGAAGATTTTTGTAAAGAATCTCTTAATCCATGTGCTAAACGTGTTCCTAGGACTACACTTACTCGTACAATTTAAAAATTAGTAAAACAAGAGAAAAAGAATTTAATTGATGAATTTAGTAAATTAGATAATAAAGTTTCTTTATGTTCCGATATTTGGAGTGATCATTGGCAAACACATTCGTATATGGGTGTGACTTGCCATTGGATCGATAACTCTTGGAATCTCCAAAAAGATTATTAGCTTATAGAGTTTTTGATGAATCACATAATGCTCATAATATCGCACAATTATTATGTTTAATTTTAGAAGAATATGGTTTAACTCATAAAATATTTTCAATATCATTAGATAATGCTAGTTCTAATACCGCTTGTATAGATGATCTAAAATTTGTTTGTCAACCTATTATTGGGTTTATTTTTCATATTCGTTGTGTATGCCATGTTTTAAATTTATGTGTTCAAGATGGTTTAAAATTTTAGAAAGTTATATTAAACCAATTAAATTGCAATTTCTTATTTATGGTCTCATCCATCTATAATGAAACAATGGGGTAGGTTTTGTAAAATTAATGGAATGAGACCTAAAAAATTTCCACGTGATGTACCAACACGTTGGAATTCAACATACCAATTATTACAAGATTCATTTCAATATAAAGAATTATTATGTTCATTTTTTGCACAAAACACTAATGCTAATATATATTTATTTTCACAACAATGGAATATTTGTAGTAGTATTTGTGAAATTTTAAAAGTATTTAATGATGCAACCGAACAACTTTCCGGTGTTTATTATCCCACTGCTCAATTAGTTTCTAATATAGTATTAGTTTTAAATGAACATATTAATAATGAATCTTTATCTCCTTGCATCTTAGCTATGAAAACTAAATGGGAAAAATATTTTTATTTAATTCCTGAAATTTATTTAATTGCATTTGCTTTATATCCTAGATTTAAATTAGAAGTTTTACAAGAAATGTTAACTTTATATTATGATGCTTTAATTCCAATTAAAGATTCTTCTTCCCCTGATCCAATTAATATTATATATAATGTTAGAATTTATTTATATGATATTTATAATCAATATTATGCAAAATATGGAACACAAATTAATATTTCGAAATTCAACAAACTACTAGTAGTAATTTAAAACTTACAAAAGCACAACTCTTATTAAAAGAATGACAAAACGTCCTGGGGATCCTCAAGTTCCACACAGGAACTTGAGAATTATTTTACGACTTCTTTTGATTTTAATGAAGCAGATAGCGAAAACTTGATATCTTAAAGTGGTGGTCCAGAAGGCTCAAAGCTTTCCCGTTCTCTCCGTGATCGCAAAAGAAATTTTAGCTTGTCAAGTGTCAACTGTAGTGCTGACGTCAACATATTAGATGAACGACGATCAACTTTGTCTCCTGACTCATTGGAAGCCCAAGCATTACTGGACGATTGGACCAGAGCGGAGAAAAGAATCCAAGGAATGCAACTTTCAGATGACGAAGTTGAAGATTTTGATACTGAAGGAACAAATACGACAGGAACAGGAAATGGAAGTGAATGAAAATGTAAAAGGATAAAAATGTAAAAGAACTACGTGGGCTTTGATTCCCCTAAAGGGATACGTAGGCAACTTAAATAAGTGCAAGCCCTTTTTTTAATAAATTTTAATTTCTAATTTTTAATGTTTAATGTTTAATTTTTAATTTTTAATTTTTATTAACATATTAATCTTGAACCGTGACGAACCGTGACGAACCGTGAACCGTGAACCGTAACCGTCTTGGGCGGTTAAGGTTAAGGGTCGACCTGCCTGGAACCGTCGAACCGTCGGTTCCGAACCGTGGTCAGGTCTACGCAGAGGTATAAAGTTTAACATAGGTTTAATTAAATAACTTAGGTTAATAATTTTAATAAACTCTTAGCTATATTGGGATAATTTAAATATGCTTAATTAAAACAATAAAATTATTCCATTAATGTACTATATATCTATATAAATTATTATTATTATTTATTTTTGTTAATATATTTATATTTTAAAAATATCGAAATTATATCGGCACAATACGATGCTCAGGACTGTAACCTCTGCACGACTCAAGATTTTAAACAATGGTTTAGAGATCTTTGTTGTTCCATGACCTAAGATGCATTTGGTCACCTCCCATAAGGTTTCCACTAATCCAGTTCTTTATAAGAAGTAATATGGTTAGCTTCTAGAAATGGAGGATAAATCTCCAAGACACTAACCTAAGCTACACCAATGGGATTTTAAAAGCTCTCAATGAGCTTGATTCTAGTTAGTATTTCTCTTATTGCAAACATCTTCACCTCTTCTGTATAATAGAAATGAAAGAGGAGGAAAATTACTAAGAGCTTAATAGTTAAAGTCTTTCAATCTTGTCCAAGCTCTTGGATTTTTTTGGGCAATTGGGCATAATGGAGTATAATAAATGTTCAATGAGGTACTGGTGTCCCAAAGCTCTCTAAAAACCTATATAGATTTGGCCACAATTTTCACTTACTGGACACCACCATTCGGTTGAAATTTAAGTCCAATTGATTAGACGACTCTAATATGAATGTTGGAGGCTAACAACTATATCTCTAGTTAAGTGAAGATACTCTAGTCGATGCTCATGTCTTTAATCGATCAAAAAGCCTTTAAATCTATTGTTGTCTAAACAAAGTATTCTATTTATTAAAATCATGCATCTAGTCTATTGCCTACCCTCGGTTAGTTGATTGGTTTCCTAGTAGTATGTTGACAATTCTATAAGCTTCGTAAGGCTGATACTTGAGCCACCCAACAAACATGGCTCGAGTACCTCCTAAAGTCACAAGGCTTCAATAATTAAAACCTAGGTTACTCACTCCACTACCTAGTCTATCACATATCATTAGAATTTACTCCCTAAAACAAACCAAAGTATGTCCATGTAATCACATATCTTCAATCTTGAACTCCTCAATCTGTTCTGCCTATCCTTGATCTAGGTGCCTCCTTGATCTGGGTTACTTGCCCTTTAGTAATTCGTAGGCCTATAAATGAATCAAACGTTCGTGAGAAAACTTAATGTTCGACTTGATAAGAACTTGTTTATGTTTACTCAATATACACAAAGTCAATTAAATGAACAAATTTGAGCAACCAATCAAACTAAACGAACAAGCTTGAATACATGTGTTCAACCGGTTAATGTTCATGAAGAGAGATTGTGCGTTGTTCTTGAATAATATGAACAATGCCTATGAAAAAAAACTTGTGAATCATGTTCATCAACAAATCTCTTATCAAACTTGTTAATAAATTAAAAAAAACTCTCAAAACAAACAAACAAACTTGAAATGTCAAGTTCACTAACCAATCAAACAAACTTAAAAATATAAAAGTTTCAAAAATTAAAGAAGCTCAAATTAAGAGTTCGATAACATCTAAACGAAACAAGCTTAGAAAAAATAAACCAAACTAAGCCTGAAAACCATTTCAATGGCTTGGTTTATTTTAGGCTTGGCTTGACTTGATTATCTTATCAAACAAGCTTGAAAACACAAAGCTTGGCTTGGTTTGTTTATAGCCCTAGTCATTCGAGTGTCTCTTTGATCTGGACTACTTGTCCTTGGGTCTTTTAAGCTCCCCTCTATTTGAGTTACTTGCTCATGAGTCATCCAAGCGCCTCCTTGATTTGAGCTACTTTCCCTAGGATTCAATCTACTTGATTTAGGATATTTGCCTTCAATCTCCAAGTTCAATTGACGCAACAAAACTTGCACACTTGAAGCATCAATATAAAATACACATTTAAGTCCTGTCGCCAAACCGTTAGAATAAAGAGAACTAATCCAACCAACACAATTATAAAGAAGCAACCTTTTTTCTCAACAAAAATTTCCAATGACATTTTCCTCTTTTGTTGTCATTAATGGTTTTTTTATTCATGTTTGATGCAGTTTTGTTGTGCTTTGTTTGTCTAGTTCTACTGTTCTATTTAGAAAAAGAAACTACAGAAGTCATTTCCATCTTATTGGTGAATATTTATGTGAGCATGAAAGTCAATGAGCAGTACTAACTCAATATGAGAATTATATGCGCATTATTGTTTTGTTATGACTTATGTTACTTTGTTCCTATTTTTCTTTTTCTTTCAGTTTATATGCTTTATTATAAATTCAAATATTATTCCTGTGGAGCCTTAGCTAGATCTTCCCTTTCAGATTGATCTTTTAAGTTTAATGACTGATCTGAGAGTTCTCCGATGCCTGTTGCTTTGATTACTTTTGTTTTGGTTGGGGTTAGTTGAATTGGCTACAAGTTTCTTCTTAATGATCAGAAAGACGTAGCACCAAGGGATGTGCAAATAACTGAACCAAACTGTGGTGTACCTTGGTTTGACTCAAAATTTCAAGTTTTCCCTGGATTTTTTGAACCTAAGAAGCCCAAATCTTAAACCAAACCATTATCAAGAATTTAATGTAATGTAATAAGTCAAAGCCCTTAATTCTGGAATTGATTTCTCCTTCATGCTTAAAATCTAAACCCTTCTTCAAAAGTCTCGATCCACCTTATGCATGTGTCTGAAATGTAAACTTGAGTAATTTAATTGTTTTAAAGCTTTCTCAATAGTTTCTGAGTTGGATCTTCAGTAATTTGAAAATTTCATGTTGGGTCAGATTTTAATCAAGACCCATGTAGACCCTCGCCCATCCCTATATACATGATGTTGCTGAAAATGCATACATGCAAGTGAGGTTGCTGATATCGTTGAATAAGGCATTTTAGAACCTTTGCACCCCTTATTTTTATCCATGCAGTTTTCCTTTAATATTACCACATGAGTTGCATTGTTTAAGAAGTTTTTCATATGATATCTCATCAGAAGATATATTTGGTTGTGTACTAATATCTCTGTGGACAGCTGGTGCCATCGCATTTTCCCTATTCAAGAAACTTGCATTCTAGCAAAGAAGGATCTGCAATTAGTTGTTTCAAAACTAATAGAAGACTTCTTGGGTAAGGATCAAGAAAAGCTTGAGAAACATATTAAGGTAGGCTCCTTATGGGGTTTAAACATTTTCTTAATTAACTTGTGTGTTTTCTTTTGTTGGAAAATTAAGAGATCCTGATTTCATAAAATCTGAAAATAATCGTTGGAATCAGGAAATAATCTTTGAGATCCCGATTGCATAAAATTAGGAAATAATCTTTGATTTTAGTAATTTCTATTTCTTAAATTTCCTTTCTTTTATTTGTTACTATTTTTGTATTTTGTATATTCTATTTATTGATGCAATTTCTAGTTGAGTGATAAGAAAAACAATTACTTTTCTTCCTGATTTCTCTTCATGGTATTAGAGTACTAGGTTTGATCTAAAGATTTTTCATGGAAAATCAAAATCCCTGGAAGACCGCCTTAATTGACACCACGAGTGGAGGTTCGATGGTGTTTGGAGAAATTGCTATCAAGTTGAATTTAAATGGGTAGACGGCAGGATCCTCTAATTCACTCCAAGTTAACATTGAACATTTTAATGGGAAAAACTACACAGAATGGTCACAAACTGTGTGCTTGATTTTGGAAGGGAAAGGTAACTTAGATATGTTATAGGAGAAGTGACAAAACTGGTGGAGACTCAAGAGTTAAAGCTTGGAAATATGAAAATTCATCTGGTTTTGTCACTTCTCATGTAACATATCCAAGTTTACCTTTCCCGTCCAAAATCAGGCGCATAATTTGTGGCTAGGGATGTAAATGAATCAAGCCGCTCGTGAGCTATTCGAAGCTCGATTCGATAAAAGCTCGTTTGAGCTCGTTTAATGAGGCTCGTTAAGATAAACAAACCAAGCTCAAGCTTCACAATATTCGGCTCGTTAGCTCGTGAACATGTTCGTTAAACTCATAAATCAACTTTTAAATAAAAAAAAATAGTTTTGATATTGAATTTATAGATTTTAGACTCTACTTATAAAAAACATAGACAATATATTAAATTTATTTATTAGAATAAAATTATAAATTTTAACAAGAATATTATAATTTTTTAAAAATATATAATTTAGTTTTTAATGAATATTTAAATTTATAATTTATATTTATTAAACTCGTTTAGGCTCGATAAAAGTTCGAATAAGCTCGTGAGCCATGAATATATTCGTTAAATAAAGCTCGAGTTCGGCTCGATTATAAACGAGCCAAACTCAAACATCCAAGAGTTCGGCTCGGCTCGGCTCAATTACACCCCTATTTGTGGCCATTCTGTGTAGTTCTTCCCATTAAAACACTGAATATTAACTTGGAGTTAGTATCAAGAGGAAGTAGTTCTTCTAATACTTTTTTGAAAAGGTGACAAATATTGTACCAAACACCCTATATCAAAGTTTGTGTCATATTCAAATTTGTCTTTATCTCTTGTTACTATTTGTTCTTAATTATCCTGTGTAGACATTCCTAAAAATGTACAAGAGGCCCTACGAGGTCTTAAGTGGAAGGAAGCTATGCTTGAGGCGATGAGAGCTCTTGAAAAGAATAATACTTGGAAGATTGCTACATTACTATCAAGGGAAAAACACCGTGGTAGACATATCAGTGGAGAGATATAAGGCTAGATTGGCGGCCAAAGAGTTCACTCAAATCTATGGTTTTGATTACTCTAAGACATTTGTTCCTGTTGCAAAACTAAATACGGTAAGAGTATTTTTATTTATCGTTGCTAATCTAGACTGACCTTTGTAGTAATTAGATGTTAAAAATGCCTTCCTTAATGGTGATTTAAAAGAGGTGTATATGGATAGTCCACCGAGCTTTGAGGAGAGATTCAGCTCAAAGGTGCGTAAATTAAGAAAGTCTTTGTACAGTCTCAAGTAGTCTCTGAGAGCTTGATTTGAGAAATTTACTCAATTAGGAAGCAAGGATTCACTCAAGGACAAACAGATCCTACATTGTTCTTAAAATTATCCATCGAAAGAAAGATTGTTGCACTGATAGTGTATGTCGATGATATTATTCTTATGGGTAATAATGTGATTGAAATGGAAAGACTGAAGAAAAGCCTAGCAGTTGAATTTGAGATCAAGGATTTGGGAGCATTAAGATATTTTCTTGGTATGGAAGTCACTCGCTAATTAGAGCATCTGTCACTCGCTTAGATCAAATTAATAATTTCTAATCAACCGAAACCCCTTAACCTACCCTAAGGTAGTATAGTAGAGGACCGGGTCCTCTCTCACGTGGAACTAATGGCAGGACATTTGTTTTCAGACCAAATCGAACCAAGGTTTTGCTTTGGGTTTGTTCTCTAAACCTAATGCACTAAATGAAATCCTAACTAACCAACAATGATGGACCCATAACGCAATGTCACTCTACACTACAGATAACATCATCAATAGAAATAACATGCGAGAAATTAAATTAAAACCCTATCTAACTATGGAAGGCAAACTTGCACTGCATTGTCACCCTATGACACAAGAATCATAATAGGCATCACATGAACTAAACAACTTAACAACAATAAAATAAATCTAATTATACATAAACGATCACCTTACACCACATTGTCATCCTATGATACAAAATTAACACTCATGCATAAATGAAACTAAATAGAATACCAAAACTAACAAATCTAACATGCATCATAATAACCATAAAATCAAACATGAAAATAAGCTAACAACTAAACATGAACAATTAAATAGTAAAGTAAACTACACTATCCAAACCACTCTTCCACGATCAACTCCAATCGACTACCCCCTCTATCATAAGGGAGCCCTGATTTGGAACCACCAAAATTCGGTGAACAGCAATACAAATGCCGAAAGCGCTTGCATTAACAATGACAATGGACGAATCTTCCACCGAAGCTGGACCACTCTGACAGAAGTTGATTGGAAGAAATGGGGATCTTGTCGGTCTTTGTCAATCTGAGCTTCTGTCCACGCTAACCACAGCGAGATTGCTTGGCCAGATCGGATGAAATCAGAGAGGCGTCAACACTGTGAAAACTCACAACAGTGGATGGACGGATGGACGGATGCCGTCAACACTGTGAAAACACTGTGAAAATCAGAGTGGATGGACGAATGCCGATGGGTGGAGGACACACCGGAAAACCACTCCAGTGAGGTGAAGTCAATTGAAGCTTGTTGCCACCGCTGCACCGTAAGACCTAGCTTTTGTAACCACTCCGGCCAACCTCTAGGGTTCGAGGGAAGAAGGGAAACGCTAGAGAACCACGCTGATGAGTTGAGCTTGGCCGAGGGTATCGTTGTCGTCGCTTGCAGCCGCCGACACTTGCTGCCTGTCCGTCGCCTCTTGGAGAAAATCGTGAGAAGAAGGATTTGGGGGCGTCGGGGGAGATGAGGAAAACGCGAATAGTGAAGAGGAAAAGAAACCCGAGCCAACCTGTTCACTATTCCTCCGTGTGAATAAAAGGTTTTCCTCCTTTGATCTGAGCCATCCGTGCTTGTGAGGGAGATAAATGAAGATTTGGCTATTTGATCTAGCTGATAAAGAGATGAGTGGTTCACGGTTTAAAATTTCAACCCGTGTCGAGGTTTCGGTCCTGGACCAGAATGATACGATTTCAGTATCGTATCGTGTTGTGCCGATATAATTTCAGTATTTTTTAAATATAAAATATATTAATTAAAATATAAAATATTTAACATAAATAGAAAAGATATGAAAATAGATAAATAAATAAATACAAATTTTATTATAATTTTTAAATTAAAATAAATGAAATATAAAATCAATTACATAATTTTATTAGGGTTTAATAAAGCCTCTTTAGATTATCTTCATCATAGTTAGGAGTTGATTAAAATAATTAACCTAAGTTTAATTAAAAAAATTTGAAATCCGACATCACTTGCGTGACTTAGGCACTGTGGCGGGGTTGCGCGACCCTTCAGCCATGACCACGAGGATTGCGTGACTCCTTCGGCGCGACCACGGTGATCGTGCGACTCCTTTACAGCGGCTGCAGGGTTGCGCGATACCTCCACGGCGACAGCGGAAGGGTTATGCGACCCCTCTGCTGCTGTTGTGGGGTCGCACAACACGTCGCAGCCGTTGCAGGTCTGGTCTCGGGTTGTGCCGGTGTGGGTCGTCGAGCAGAACGAGATGTTTTGCCCGTTTCGACTGTCTCGACATGACGCTTTAAACCATGGAGTGGTCCGGATCAAGTTGCCTTCTTGCTTGGATCCAATGATCTATGTTAGTTCAAATCTGGATTAATGGCAAGATGTTAGATCTAAATGAAGGTTCAAGATCTCTCTAGGTCTAGATCAACGGTTCATATTGATTCTGCTTGATCTCCTCTATTTGACCTTCAAATCAAACCAAATTCGATTCAACTCGATCCTAATCCATGGCTCTTTGGATTTCCTATAAAATCACATTAAAAACATGAGATTGAATTCCACAATTGTAGGAAATTTATAATTAAATCCAAAATGAATTTCTACTCGTAAAACATGATATAAACACCAAATTTATCATGCGAGAAGGCAAAAATGCCAAGAATAAGAGCCACAATAATAGATAAAAATGCTAGTTATCACTCGCTCTAAAAAGGTATTATTGTCTCTCAACGAAAGTATATCCTTGATCTCTTGGAGGAGACAGGAATGAGTGGTTGCAGACCTGCAGAGACCCCCATGGATCCTAACATAAAACTCTGCGAAATAGGAAGTGTTCTTGTTGATACCGACATATAGCAAAAGTTAGTTGGGAAACTAATTTACCTATCTTATACTCGGCCAGACAAAGCAGGAAACAAAGTGTTGGAGCCAGAAATAGTGCAGAAATTGAGTTTAGAGAAATGACTTGGAGAATTTGTGAGGTGTTATGGATATACAAAATACTTGAGGAGCTCAAAAAGACCGTAGAACTTCCATTGAAGTTATACTATGATAATAAGGCTGCAATAAGCATTGCTTCTAATCCTGTCCAACATGATAGAATGAAACATATTGAGATTGACTGGCATGTTATAAAGGAGAAACTTGAAACTAGAACCATTTGTACCCTTCTAACCAACAAATAGTTGACATCATGACGAAGGGACTTGCAAGAGCTAACTTTGAACAGTTAATAAGCAAGTTGGGTGTGATTAATATATATGCATCAAGCTTGAGGGGAATTTCATAAAATCAAGAAATAATCTTTGGAAATCAGGAAATAATCTTTGAGATCTTGATTGCATAAAATCAAGAAATAATCTTTGATTTTAGTAATTTCTATTTCCGGGGTTTCCTTTCTTTTATTTGTTACTATTTTGGTATTTTGTATCTTTTATTTATTGATGTAATTTCTAGTTGAAATAAGAAAAACAATTACTTTTCTTCCCGATTTCTCTTCATCTTTGTATCTTCTATCAATCCCTTATGTGCTTTTTGTTAGTAGAGAGTTCAGAGTTTTGTTCATAAATATCAGTTCTGTATTCTATAATATTATGATCATTGTGCACTTGAAGGCCATGTTTCCTACGATTAGGGAAATAGCTCGACAAAGAAACCATGTAGGCAAAATAATTAATGGGGAAAGGATAAGGGAACATTTCTTAATTTAAGTGCCCTCTGCGGGACTAAAATAAGTAGGAAAATCTTTCTCATTGTTCCCTTAGACAGAAAGAAAGAGATAGTCAAAAAATAATTTCCAAAAAATTGATTTGATTAAAATATGAAATAGCATTAATAATAAATAGATTTGCCAAAAAAATTATTATTTTTGGCTGAAATTATCCACATTTAATGTGTGTTTGCGTGTGAATAATATTCTGCCAGAGTTGAGAGGAAGCAGCTTTGACTAAGGTTGGGGAAATATTTCCTCAGCCAATGTTTTTCTCATATTGTTTTCTACCAAGGAAATAGGAGGAAAGGGTGGAACCCATCCATCTTTCTTTAACTCCATTTCCTTCCTGAGGTGTTTCAGCTGATGGAATTGAGGTCAACACTGAAGCAGATGTTGTTTCCCATAGCAACCATATGCAAAAGTTCTGGGTGATTCAATTTATGGATTCACACACTTAATCTCAGTTCTATTTTTTTTTTTCCTTTTGTAAATTGGACATATCAACTATTTTTTTGCTCCTAGTGATGAAATGATTGTCCAACTAACTTACAATGCTCCTAAGGATTTAAATACATTTTACATATTGACAGCCAGGAAGTAGCCATCAGGTACTGAGTGACTCAATTAGCCCCACTGAAATTTTCTATTTTTAATCATTAAATATTTATATTATTTTGTTTCTAGTGACATTGTCAAATAAATAAAAACTTATCTATGTTCATGCTTAGATTGTTTTGCAAGATCAGTATCAATATTGGTTGGTTAGATATTTTAGGTATTGGATTTTTGATGGGTGATATCGAAATTGAAAAACATAAAGAAAATGAATACGGTTATAAATAGGGGTGTTAAAAATGAATCCGACCCGACGACCCAATCTGAGTTGACTCGAAAAAAATTAGGTTCGGATTGGGCATTTTCGAGTTCGGTTCGGGTTTGGGTTGGAGGGTTTTTGGGTTGAAAATTTTCAGGTCAGGTTCGGGTCGGGTTTGGGTTGACCTGAATTTAGGGTTTAGTGGATTTTTTTTTGGTTAAATTGAATTTTATTTTGAAAATTAAAATATTTTTAAGTATATTAATATCAATGATGGAGTATTGAGATAAAATGAAAGATTATAGGGAAATAACTAAAAAAAGTCGCTTTTGATCGGATTTTCGGGTTATTTGGGTTGGTCGGGTTTGGGTTCGGGTTTAGTGGTTTCGGGTTCGGGTCGAGTTCGGGTTGGGTTTAAATTTTTTTTTCAATCTGACCTAAATCCAACCTGACCCACCCGAATTGACACCCTTAGTTATAATATAAGATTGTTTCATATATTAGCATGAATATGTAGTTAATATGCAGTACACCAATACAATTAATAATATTTACAGACTAATTATTAGAATATTTACAATAACTGTATAGCATAGTTTGTTAAAGTTTTAATTAATGAAATATGAGTTGATATATGGAATTGTGAATGCTACTTAGAGCATCCATATCAGTTACCCTATCTAAAGATTTTATTCTAAAATTTGGATAAGGTAGCTAAAAAATCTTTGCATCAGTAACCCTATCCATTCCCTAAATTTTGTATTTATGAGTTGTATTTCTCTAAATTTAGGGAATGAATTCCATTTTCTAAATATTATAAAGGAGAGAGAAAAATAGGGAAGCTGATATATGGTGCAGTGAAAAGTGGATATCCAAATTTAATAAAGTAATTTTTTTATTCTAAATTATGCATTTTGAATAAGAAAATTAGTGTGGATGCTCTTATTAATACAGTATTAATTTTTAATTAATACAGTATTAATTTCCTATTAATAGATTTCGTCATTTTTAAGATAGCAATATAATTAAATCTGATCTAATTATAATAATATAATATTTAATTATAAACAATGTAATATTTAATCATTAATTTAAAATATTATTATTATATTAATAATCAACAATATTTTGATAATTATCACTTAAATATTAAATAATATAGTATTTAATTACTATTTGAAAAAAATAATACTTACGTAAAGATAATTTTTGTATATAAATTACTATACTAAAATTTAATCACTAGATTAACCTCCTTCCCAGTCTCCAAATATAATCCCCGATCCCAAAGCATGTGGCATCTACTCACAGAAGCATACAATGACTCTATTGTAACTCTTGGAGCTCTGTAAACTCTTGAATGGTCGCACTCTTGCAATGAAAAAAGTCTGCTCAGTTGCTTGCATTAACATAATATTTTTACCTTCTTTTCTTTCATGCTCTTTCTTGTTGTCTTTTCCACCCTTCACCTCTCCCTTCTCTTGTGTCAAATTGAATGAGAGCTAGTCGAATTCATATAAATGTGTCTGATTCCATCTGTAGAACGTTGATTTCTACTGATTTTACTAAATGGAATGAGTTTCAAAACTTTTTCCCTACATGTTTTCTTGTTCTGCACTTGTGTTGGAAACCTCAAGAACTCTCGGATCAGACAAATTTGACTCCACCAAAATAATTGTCGCTATGATGTTATTAGCAGCAGACTTGTGCAAGATAGCGATAGTATTAACTTTACATTTTTTCTCCAACATGTTAGTTCAACATTGTGGAATGACTATTTATGCAACCAAAGCAGCAAGTTTATTTTTGTGGCGTGGATTCTTTTTATTTGGGGTATAAGCTAATGTCTCCCTATAAAATCTATATCTTGATCATCTCTAGGACATTTATCTTACTATTCAGGAGAAAAGAGCTTATAATGGTATGAAAATGTTGATGTGAGAAGTAAAGAGAGTAAACTTGAACTTATACATAGTATAATTATAATGATTTAAAAATTCGAAAATCGCTAGTGGAATAGCCTTTGATTTTCAATGAGTTTGATGGTGGGATAAAATTTGTGCAGTCAATCTAAATTAATTAAGACTCACAGCTTGTCTGTTCTGGGACATTTAGAGTATAGGTTAGATTTACAAATTGAAGAACTTTTATTAATGTCTCAGTTAGGCATTGTGAGCCCATAACAAACATACACATTAATCAAGAAAGGATGAGACTAAAGAATACTTTGTTAGGATAAGATTAAATATAAATGAGGATAGAAGGGGAGCCTTGGCGCAATGGTAAAGTTGTTGCTTTGTAACCAAAAGGTCACGGGTTCGAATCTTGAAAACAACCTCTTGCAAAAAGCAGGTAAGGCTGCGTACAATGGATCCTTCCCCGGGACACCGCATGGCGGGAGCTTCGTGCACCGGGCTGCCCTTTATATCGTAGCGATTGAGCTTAATGGCGTAGGAGGGCTTATGTAGCCGACCTCAGTCAGTGAGATAAAAAGTTGGTTGTTGTCGTTGTATTTATTTAATTTAATTAGACTAAGGTGCAGTTATCCATAAATATGTTTGTACAGTTTACTAATTATATATAATCAAACATCATGTTACTATTTAGGTAGACTTACATATCACTCAGGTTTCTATTCTTATATAATATCATGTTTCATTGTGCCACCAATTGCAATATAATATGATTTTGTATTGATTTAGTCATTCCTTTAGTTTGCAGTTGGATATAACCGAAGAGGCATGGACGATGAGATAAAATCTCAAAAGATCACTGACAAAGACACAGAGGAGGCATCAACTTTGTTGGATCGAGATGCATGTTTCAAAGCAGTTGCAGGGGCAATCAAAGCTGTTGCAAAAAATGCAATTGTGGATCTCAAATCTCCCGAGGTGGCCTTCTAAATTATACATCTTTGCACATTTATAGTTAACTAGATTCAGAATATAAAAATCATATCTTAAAATTTGAAACTGGATGTATAGACCATTCCTGAGGAATAGCCTATCCTTGTCTGATAAAAGCATATCCCTTCCAACATGTGAAATTAATAGTTATTCACTTTTGCAAATGCCCTAAATTTAATAATTTGACTTCAATTTTTGGTTATCCTTGAAATGCACCTTGTTAAGTTATTGTTTTTTTACCTTGATACCATTAAATGTCATGTTGTGTTGGTTACGCAGGTAGCTGTGCTCGTAGAGCTACTGCCTATATCAGGGATTCCACAAGGATTGTTTGTAGCTGGAGTTTCTGTTCTTCCACTTCAATTTGTCACTATCAAACCTCGGCTTTGCATCAAGTCACTCATTGCTGATGCGAAAGGTCACAAATGATACCATTTAAGTATAGGATGTTTATTTCAGATGTACTTTTCCTCCAATGCACGGAGCAACAATGTCACCGTTGCAAGCCATTCTAATTAATATTATTCGTCATCTTCCTAATTAATTTCCTGTTGCTAGCTCACAGTAGATGAAAAAACAAAATCAGCTGTTGCAATGGAAAGCCTTACATCTCTTTAGTATCAATTTGAAAATCTTTTCAGGTAATTGTCATCCTACATGTGAGCATTTTTATTTTCGCAAAAAATAAAACAATTTCATGACTAGTTCTGCGTCCTGACAAGTTTTGGCATTTTTTGGCCAAAATGATGGCACTGCCTGACTCTTGAAAATGAATGCATGACAGCAAGGCTGATGTTGAATTTAGGATACTTTTTCTCAGTGCCTTTCATGTTGAAGTCAGGTTGCTTTCTGATAAACACATTTAACTAAACAATGTTGTAGTTCAATTCAGAATTTTCCATTTCTTTATTGCATTTGAAGATGATAAATACTGTGAATTGGCAGTATATTTCAGATTTAATGACATGGTCACGCATCCCAGAAGACTGCAATCAACCATTAATATTTTAGATTTAATCATTGATTTATTCCTCCACGTGGGCAAAAGATTTGAACTTTTGTGACTTCAGGAAGGGTTCTTGTTTGCCCTATTCAACTTTTATGTTTCGTGCAGGAAACACAAGATCCTGGCTTAGGCATCTGTTGTGAGTTATATGTAACATTGAGGTTCTGAATTTTTGAAATAATTCTTTTCAAGATATGACTTGTGAGATTATGTTTTTATGGATATAAAATTTCATTATCTGTTGAAAAGAATACTCAGCGTGCTCATGTGGCAGGTTTTAGTCCTAACAATTACTGCACGTATAATGTATTGCAGAGTGAGTAGGAAAAATAAAAGTCTACTTTTCCTTTGGTGGAGAAGGGGCATCTTTTTCAGGTGCTGTTAACTTCCAGCAAGTCTAGGAATTTCAGTTATTTTGATTATAAGGATGAATTTGCAACATGCTTAAAAACATGGCCTCCATTGTCGTCTTGCTGTCATGTCATGTATTGATATCCAAAAGATTTTCTTGGTGTTTACTTTTTTTTGAAGTTTACTTTTCCATTGCTGGTCTCAATCAACTTAGCGTAGTTTCTGTAAACAGTATGCATGCTGTTAAACGTCTCTTTTTGGTTCATATATTCCACAAAATTGAACGTCATAGAAGTGCCTTTCTGCTTTCCAGCAGCTGCTTTTTGAAGCACTTAAGTGGCTATGAGACTTGAAATCATTCTATCATTCCTAACTTTTTGACCAATGGATGCATCATATGTTTCATCTAATCCATTATGCATTTTGCATGAGATATTATGTTTTGATGATTTCGACTGTATCTTAAAACCATTTTGGCCATGCTCTGGTGATTTGGACAGCCATCGCATATGGACTGTCTAAAAGGTACCAAGCTTTTGAAAATAGTGAGTGGTGATCCAGAGAAGGGTTGGAAATCTGTCTCATTTTCATGTATCATCTTCCGTCAAACCTGTTGGACATCTTTCAGTTCAGCATCAAGTGAAAAATATGATAGAGCATGTCTGCAACTGAGTGCAATGCACGCGTGCATGGCTGCATGCCTCTTTTTGCAGAGAACAGCAGCAGATCACTAGTTTGTGTCACCAGAGGAAGGAAAGAGTATGGTGGCAGGGATGCATCAAGCATGCGACACATCCATGTGAGATGCAGTCACGTTGGCTATCGTACTGGTGGTAATGTTTGCTGTTCGTTACTCGCAACTTGAGCTCCTTTTTTTTTATCCTCTCTTCAAGTTCTCGAGATAAAAAAAAACTTATATTGGTTGATTTTTACAAATTTTAAATTTAATTTGGTTTGGTCGATTAGTCATTTTTGGATTTAATTTTGTAATTGTATTTTAATTGGAACTAAATGTGCATTGAGGGAGGAAACTGCACAAAAAAAATAGTTCACTCGATAGACCATTCACATGTTCTTGGAAAATCCTTGGATCTGTGGTGGCCATGAGAGATTACAGCAGATTTGGTAAATTACAAATTGCAGGGCACAGAGATGAGGGGGAAAAAAACAAACATTCAACTGAACGTTACATATTTGTCAAGTTTCTCAAACACATTTTTTGTTGCTATTTAACTGTCCAGTTTCAGTAACCACACTGTTAATCATGTTGCATATCATTTGTTTCGTTGCTTTTAGATTTTACTTTTCTAAGTGGATTTTATTTTACAAATGCAGTTGATTGCAACCTACGAGAGAAGGACAAATCAAAGAATCTCCAATGATGGAAGATTAATAAATGTCGAATCAAAGGGGGGCATCACCATTACTTCTCTAATGCCGCCTTGACTTCTATTTCATATTGCCTCATGCAAATTGAGGATGGAACCCACATGCACGTATGAACATGTGACAATTTTCTTGATAAATTTGGTGCCGACCATTTCATTGTTAGCAACAAGATAGCAACATGCACAAAAAAATAGGGTACATAAAACCTCAAGTTAATTAACCCACAAACAATCCTCAAATATGTAGCTATTATACAATAATAGACGAGCAATTTAGTGCCTCATCTCTTGCTCATCAGTTCCACTGTGTCGCGTCCCCAAGAGCTCCAAGCTTCATAGAGTATACATGTACTCAGCAGCTTCATATCCATTCACTCGACGAACGAATTAACTATCACAATAGCACAAACAACAAATGGCTGGCCGGAATGAAACTCACGATCCACAGATGGACATGGAGAGATCCAAATTAACTCTATGGCTGCCGCCGGAACAGTCACTGACGTTTCTACCTGCCGAGGAGGAAGAACAAAACCCCAAACTTCCTTTGCTTGCCTCATTACTTTGAGTAGAGTAGGAAGACAATGAGAGGGACAGCGAGAATCGGCCAGCCTCTTCGCTCTCCAAAGCCTTGCTGTGGATCAATGGGCATTTATACAACCCCCATCCACCACCCTTGTCATTCGCCACGTTGCTCTGCCACCAGTTTAATTACCAAAGGTCAAACAACATTCTTAACTCCTCCATGTAATCCTCAAGTATAGATACGATCTATATACACGATAATGAAAAGCATTGTCATCTGTCAAACATTAAGTGCTGGCAAAATATCCCTGTAGTCCTATTGCATGTATATAGTAGCTGGTACCTGTTTGTTCTTTTACCTATTGAATCGCAGAAGCTTGTTGACTGTAGAATTATACAACCAATAAATGCAATTCAAGCAGTTTCTGCACGGCATTTAATAATATTCGTAGCTCAAGGACGAGCTCAGAAAGAATAATCATGGCGTAGAGATATTGTAAAATGGGCATGCATCAGGAGGAATCCCAAGCTGATCGAGTCTCTCTCTTCATGCATCATGCATGCCGAGTACCCCAACAAGATGGTGAAGGAGATCGATCATCTAATGAGGTATATATATATATATATATATATATATAATAATGCAAAAAGATTGCAGAGGTGTGCGCGCGCAAACTTTTGTGGTTTACCTTAAAATGGATAGATTCTTCCACTCTGGGTGCTCCAGCAGGAGGAGTGAGCTTGGTGAGGGGGCGATCGAATGCCAAGTTAGGACCATCTTTCTGCCAACTGATCCTTTCCTCTTTGATTTTCTTCTCCATCCCCAAGGCTGGCATGCGATGATCAAAGCATCGGAGGGAGGTTGCTGCACCAGCCAGGCTTTTGAAGCTTGTTTGCGTTTCCATCCTTGTCCTGCAATTTTTTTCACAAATTAAAAAAATGAAATGAAATGAAAAGAAAAAGTGGAGGGGAGGAAGAAGGAAAAAAAAACAGCAGGTGGGAGAGTTTTGTCCTTTTATGTTGCAAATTGGCTGTCACTGATGGAACTTGGAAGTGGAGGAAAAAAAGTAGCTTAGCTTGGCTTAACTCGCGAACCTTTTCAGAGAAGGGAGGGTGCTACGGCTGTAGTACAAGGGCTGAGAGAATTGCTTAGTGTGCCTTGGCCAGGGGCAGGAGGAAGAACCACCACCGCCACCATCATCTTCCTCGTCACCACCTCCATCATTGTCATGGCATGTGTAGTTCTTTCTCACTTGTAACTCTAATGACAAACAAGATGAGGAATAAAAGTTAATGGGTTGGTTAGCCTCCCAACCTTAAAATAATATCACACAAACTAAATATGAACTTGGAGTAGGGAAAGGTCATTCAGCCATTTACTCAGCTGGCTAACCTTCAGCGTGCATATAAACATAAAGGACAAAAGTTGTAGGTGCAGTTTCATTAAATCTTAAATTAGTAAGGAAAACACCATGACCATCAACTCCACTGTCAAGCCTCACAGTTCATCCATGCAGGAAAACATGGCAAAAGGAGGAAACTGGACAATTTGGAAGTATTACTGGAATTGAAAGGAGAAGGGAAAAAAAACAAGAAAGACGTATTTTAGATTTTCAACAACTACACTGGGAAGATGAGTTACCTTGCCTGCCCAAGTCATTCCTCAAGCTTCGATACATCTGGTCAAAACCATATCGTTTTTCTTTGTTAGCGAGAAGAAGATTTTCATAAAGCTCGAGACATGAATGAGAAGAAGTAGTAATAATTATCGTGCCTGGAGATGACTCTTGACGTGGGATATGGTCAAGCCTCTAACATCCATGAGCTGAAGCACAAGCTTGGGAGTGGCCTCTGGAAATGGCAGCCAGGGAGATCAAAACTTGACAGATACTGAAATTTAAGGGAGAGGAAGAAGAGATTGAGCATGGGCATACTGTCTTGACCCCCAAGCCTCTGTATGGCGTTGACGAAGCAGAGATGGAGGTCAGGAGTCCATCTGAGACGAGGAACCTTGGACCTTGTGTACTGCCTCACGGCACCGTTCCTCCCACAGTTCCCCATCTCTCCCCTCTCTCAGCCTCAACTCGGCCCTTCCTTCCTTCCTTGCTGTATTTATAACAAACCACCTCTTTGCTTGTTTAGTATTAATCTTTCTAAATCGCCTCAAGCATTGATTTTGAGCCGCTCTCGCTCTCTCTTCCTGTTCCTACTCCTACTCCTGCTCCTACATGGGTGTCTCTAAATATCGTTGGGACTGTCGAGGTTTAACGCAACACTCAGAGTGGGAGGTCTTGAGGATCACGAGGAGGATTTATTAAGCTGATACAAATGACTTCAAGAGGAAAAAAAAAATATATATATATATATATATATATATATATCCACAATTACACAGGAAGAGGACAGACTTCCTGTGCTGCTTCTCATCTTCCTCCTCCCTACCTGAAAAGGGAGCTTTTTTTCTTGTCATTTATTTATCATCACTTTTTTTAACCAAATGATCATGATTAAGTTGCAGCTACACAGCTTTTGACTCAGCAAACAAGAGACAGACATGGAAAGAAAAAATTAAGAGAGAGAGAGAGAGATTTGGGTGTGGCAAAGTTATGATCATGGGAAGATGCACAAGAAAACGGCTATAGAATCTCTGAGCACAGATTTCTTTACCACTCCTGTGTCAAAACTTTTGTTGTTTTGGACCATTTTATTCCCCTTTTTTCTACGAACTAACAGAATTTTAGCCTTCTAATGCAGAAATGCTTTGAATGGGTCTCGAGGGTGATGCAGTATCATCACCTCTCCGTCCCTCTCTCTTTCTTTCTTGTCATAGAGTCAACTATTTGAGGCAGCAGCAGCAGAAGAGCAGGAACCTCCAAAAGAAGGGATGAACTATGAATCCATGACCAGAGGACCTAAATGGCAGGCTATATGCCGGACACACTTTGCTTGTTTGCTTTGATGCTCAAATAAATCATATTTATCAGAAAAATAAGAATTTTTTTTAAAAAATTATTTAATCCTGCACTGCAGCAGGTAATTAAGTAGGAAGAAGATAAGCAAGATGAGTTGGTGGTGGCTGAAAGAGGTGGTGGCTCAGTTCCAGAGACAAGTAACTGGTGGGAAAGAATAGAAGAGAACAAAGAGTAAAAAGTATTGATTGTTTTCTTTTCAGTTTGAGTACTTCAAAGCCTAGTCAGTCGCTGGCAACCTCTGAAAATTCTTCCTGCCTCCATGCAGAATTGGGCAGACCTAATAAATTTGGCAGGGTAGTAGGATTGGCCTTTAGACATTGTACACTTATATTTCAATTTTTATATTTAAACTGTTGCATTTACTTGTTACTTGTCTCAGGGGAAAAGCAGAGAGAGCAGAGGAGAGCAGAGAGCAAATTGAAGAAAAATGGAAAAAGGGAAAAGGCAGAAGAAGTGGAATAATAATGATGAAGTGGAAGCAACTTTAGCATGGATGTCACTGGCTCATGACTTCATGATAGGGATAGGGCAATGTTGTTGCATTGTTGCATGCACACAAGGTACCATCGAGTGGAGCAGTGCTTAGGCTCCTGTTGCCACTCTAATTAATTTGCTGCCTCATTCTTTTTCACCCTATGCTGCTCTTACAAGTGATGAGAATCCAAACAAAAATCTAACAGATTATAGCATGTTATTCAAAATTTTATATATATATATATATATATAATTTTACCAATTTGATTTTCAATATTATTAGTTTTTGTTCTTCAGTTGACAATTTGAGTTGGAAAGTTTACTGATTTTGATTTTGGCTCAATTATAAATTAGATAGTTTTGGCTTAAACTTCTCAATTCAACTGATTTTTTTTCACATTTAACTAGACTAATAATAATATAAAATTGAATATATATATATTTTTTTCAAAGTTGTTTGTTTTTTATCATGTTTTAGTTTGTTTTTGTAATATTGTAATAAGGGTGGTGATATGGTGATGAAAAGATCCCTATCAAAGATTGATCAAAGTAAGAAAGAGTGATTGATATGGAGATGAAAGTTAAAATAGTCAAAAGCTCCAGACCATAAATCAAGTGAAGTTGGTCGAACGGACCTCCGAGGTCAAGCGGATGTGACTGTCTGAGTGGCCATCCTCTGCAAACTTGAGACTGGGGTTAAAAAAAATAATTAGTAAATTTCTCAGCCCACCGTTCTTGTCGACCGAACGTCATGTCCGGTCGGATAAAAGATAGCCCTTCGACAATAGGAAAGTCGACTGAAAGACAAATCGATAGCTTTGATCAGTACAATCAGACTGGGAACTCCCTGCCGAGCGACTTCCGGTCGACTGATAATGGCACCTACCTACGTATCCCATCATATATTTTTGGAAGTTTGTGTAGTCGACAACAGAGCATATCCAACATGCAAATTGTATTTTGGAAGCTTTTAGCATGTCACATTAGAGATTTGCATGCACACTTAAGAAAAGACGTCCGAGACACTTTTTGACTTACCTTTTCCTAGGACATTTTGGAAAACTTATATACACTTTGAGATGTGTTCACAGACACTACAGTGACACTATAAAAGGAGATTTCAATCCACAGGAGAAGGTATGCGATATATTGTTATTCTACACGTTCGAGCTATAGTTTTCTCTACGATTCTCTCCTAAATCGAAGAATGACTTGAGCGTTAAAGGATCAACGCTAGGAACTCCTTTCCGACTCGGCACTAACGCTTCTAATTTTGTAAAACAGTGAGGAGTCTCCGTCAAATCAATCGTAGAGCCATATTTCTAATCTATCATCTTCTTTGTTTTCAGATAGGATCTGATAGGATTTTTATTGAATGAGTTTTTTTTAAAAATATTTTAATATTGAAGATTGTTTTTATGCTTTACACTTGTAAAACATTAGTTTCTTCCTTTAAGGCATCACAGTATAAACTTTTTTTTTTTTTTCCTTTTTTAACCTGGTGCAATATATTTTTTTTATTTGATGAAACTAGATTTTGCTTCCATCCCACACCTTCCTTGCTCAACGTTGTCTTCTTCTAGCGTGATAGCTCATACTTTAGTCTTTTTGGCCTTTTCTGGTTAGTCCTATATAGTAAAAAGATGATTTACTCATTCTAACGTCTCCATTAATCTGTCTTTAAGTCAACAAAAAAGAGATAAATCATGTCCTGTTAATCTGTTCCTAGGATAATACAGAGGAGGTAAATAATAGATGACTACTAACCATTAGTACAGATGACCAAGATATGAAAGAAGACATGCTGAGTTTCGACCCAAAGACTTTATATGATAACATCCCATATCTTAACTACCACACCACCCGAGAAAACCTTTTCTAATTAGTCATATAAAACATGCCAAGAATGTTATCCCTTTTCATATTTTTGAGCTCAAATTTGATCAAGGCATAAGTTTAATAGAAAACTTATTTTAAGTCATCCTAAAATAAATATATATCTATTTATCTGTCTATCTATATATATCCTTCTAGAGAGACAGAGCCTTTAACCGACCTCAAACATATGTTATTTTTAATAGGAGTTTCAAAGTGGGGTATTGTCTTCTCCTCCAAATCATTTTTAATTCAACTCATATATCTTTGACATCTCTATGTTAGGCATTTCCCCTTAATTCCTTTTAACATGTTATCATCTTTTTTTTTTTTAAAAAAAAAAAACCCACAAGTCAATTCTAGAACCAAACGACAAGCTATTCCAGTTCCAAGGTTACCAATTATGCCTCTAATGAGGTTGCTATGAAATCTGACCTTCAGAAGAGTCATGTGATACCTTCTTCTATCAAAAGGAGAAAGCAAAAAAAAGTTTAATATGTTTTTTTTTACCTTCTTGGTCTATTTCAACGAATTGAAATTTGTCTCCCTAGTCTTCAATTTTCCACTTATACTCAATCTAGCGGAGAATTAGGAATCTAAAAATAAATTTGATATAACAAGCACATATTCTTTTCTTCATAATTTGATTGAGCTAGACGTCTAAGCCAAAGATTTTGGGGAACCTATAGGTTCAATTCACACCTCCTTTTTAATACCTCTTTAGTGCATTATTTTACCAATTGATTTCTTATCTCGATTTCGTGCTCGTCCTTTGAACGCACACCGGAAAAAAAACTTGAATCAAACTTGACATCACATACACACACTACAATCGCTAACTCAGATGGTTTTACTTGGTTCATCACCTTCTAAGGCAACTACATCCCTGACCTAGTCCTAACTGAAAGTTCTTGTAAAACCTAAGCCGCATGAATTCTAAACAACCAAAATAAGAATTCAAATAGGAAAAACAAGAATATATAAGTATGGATCTTAGTTTCATCGAGAACATGACATAAGAAACTAATAATACATAAACATAATGACAAAGAACCTGATTGAAGAGCCATATCTTTGTCCTTTAGCGTCGTCCAGAAGATCCTGTGGAAGAAGAAGCAGCGGAAAGAAAAAGGTAGGGCTTCCGAGGGACTTAGGGGATGACGGCGCCAAAAAGCTTTAGGTCAATGGGGAACCAAAAGCTATATCAAAATCATCCTAAGCCCTTGGGGACCAACCCTATATATAGTGGACATCTATTATCAATCCATCGATAATAATAGATGTGGGACTATAAGTCCATATATACTGAACATCTATTATCAGCATATAGATGATAATAGATGCTGGACTAAAGGTTCTACACATATGAAATCCATATCCAATTACCCAAAAACCACTGGACATAAGTTAAATCACTTTAAAGGGTTCGAATCGTATTCACGTGTGTAACTTATAAATAAGTCCACCTAATAGGAATAATTATATCCAACAATCTCCTACTTGGGCTATATGTAGTTGTACCTGAAATACAAGTAAAACTTTAGTTGATATCAAATTTTATTGGTATATAATACCTCTGTAAACAATCTGGTCTATTAACTTTATTGGTATAGGACTAAAGAGGTCATAGCTACTGTATATGATCGTAACAAGCCCCAACAGTAATCACAATACCAATATCATTAATGACATAGATCAAGATGTGGATGTGTAGAGTGGAAATTACATGAAATGTGATCAATACATGTCAATTTCCAACTGGTCCTAAGATGACCTTAAAAGAGGTTAGATCATATTTGCAAAATACTTTATGTTAAACTGCAATAACAAATCATGATCCAAACTGTATGATTTCAAAAGGAATCTATATCATATTTACAAACATCAAATGCTAAAGAGCAGTAGTAAATATGATATCATAGTCAGAGTGTCAAACAAACATATAAATTCTCATTAATGTTTTGAACTTTAAGTACGTACAATAATCAAAACAAAATGTTTGTCTTTATTATTAAATGTAGAGCAATAAAAATAAATACAGACTCTCACTAGATGAGTTCTTCTTCCATAAGAAGGACTCTCATATCCACAACATGTGCATGAAACACCTTAGACACCAAGCCTTTGGTGAGTGGATCGACCAACATGGAATCTGTTCTAATGTGCTCTACCATAATCTGACAACTCTGAACTCTTTCTTTAACCGCTAGAAACTTGATGTCGATATGTTTAGACTTCGACGAACTGCGGTTGTTCTTGGCATAAAGTTCTGCGGCTTTATTATCACAGTAGATCCTCAGTGGTCTGTCAATACCATCAATGATCTGTAATGCTGTGATGAAGTTCCGCAGCCAAATCCCGTGATTAGACGCCTCATAGCATGCTATTAACTCTGCCTCCATAGTAGAAGTGACTATTAGCATCTGCTTGACGCTCTTCCAAGATATAGCGCCTCCAGCAAGCATAAAAATATAGCCTGAAGTAGATCTTCTGCTATCCAAGCATCCAGCAAAATCGAAGTCTAAATATCCAATCACCTCCAGATGATCTGATCTCCGATACGTGAGCATATGCCCTTTAGTTCTTTGCAAATACCGCATCACTCTCTTTACCGCTTTCTAGTGTGATGGTCCTGGGTTACTAACATATTTGTCTAACATCCCCTCTATAAATGTTATATCTGGTTGAATACAAACTTGTGCATACATGAGACTTCCCACTGCTGACGTGTATGGGAATTGCTCCATCTCCTTTATTTCAAGTTCAAGCCGTGGACTCTGCTGCAAGATGAACTTGTCACCTCTTGACACAAGTGTATCACCAGGTGTACAGTTCTGCATACCATACATTATAAGCACCTTTTCAATATAGGCCTGTTGTGAAAGTCCAAGAATGTCTCTTGAACGATCACGATAGATCTGTATGCCTAAAACAAAGGATGCTTCACCAAGATCTTTCATTTCAAAATTACCAGATAGAAATAACTTGGTTTGTTGCAGCATACTCTTATTATTGCTCGCAAGTAATATATCGTCCACATATAAAACAAGTATAACAAACTTACTCCTACTGAACTTGACATATATGCACTGATCAACGAGGTTCTCTTTAAATCCAAATGAGGTAACCACTTGAGCAAATTTTCGGTACCACTGACGGGATGCCTGTTTTAAACCATAAATGGGCTTCTTTAATCTACATACTAGGTGCTTTGAGTCGTTAGACTCAAAGTTCTCTGGTTGCACCATATATATCAACACCTCTATGTCTCCATTGAGGAATGCAGTCTTTACGTCTATTTGATATAGCTCTAAATCATAATGAGCTACAAGTGTCATGATTACCCTAAAGGAGTCTTTCATCGACACAGGTGAGAAAGTCTCCTTGTAATTAATGTTTTCTTTCCGAGTGAATCCCTTGGCAACAAGACGAGCCTTATACTTTTCGACATTACCCCTTGAATCCCGCTTGGTTTTATATATCCATTTACAGCCAACGGGCTTCTTTCCTTCAGGCAATTCGACAAGTTTCCAAACGTCATTGTTGTTGGAGTGTATACTGAAAGCCTAAGCTTTGTAAACATTCATTATGAATAAAGAATCACATTTGGTCAAATTGCCTACATTTGTTTGTAGTTGTTCATTTAATTTATATTGTAGATAACATAGTATGTGGTGTCACATGCAGAAGATGATGTTATCAGTACCTTATAAATTATAAACAGTAGCTCACGACCAAAATGGAAAGGAACAAACCATTAGAAGGTCGTAGTGTAATTAGGTATTAGTTTATCTTGACTATATAATTACACTAGTACACTCAGAGTGTATTGAGTATGACCATTTGAGGTCGTTTCTTTTATACTGACTTTATAAAGGAACAAAGACCTCGGTTATTATGGAAGTGTGTGCTTTTAATCCTAATATAATAACAAGCACATATATTTGATATTTATTTCTTTAATTTATCAATGGGTGAGATTTAGTTCGATGAATCAATAAGCCCGATAAGTTGGGAAATGGTATCACTTATAGTGTGTGTTGTTGATTATAGAAGGAAACTGTGTCCTAGAGATACTAGGTTGATAATGTTCCCAAGAGGAGCTCATAAGGATTGTCATGTTAAACCCTGCAGGTGGACTTAGTCCGACATGACAGTAAGGTTGAGTGGTACTACTCTTGGACTTAGATATTAATTAAATGAGCTGTCAGTAACTCACTTAATTAGTGGACATTCGATATCTTAAACACAGGGAGACTAACACACTCATAATAAGAAGGAGCCCAAAAATGTAATTTGGGATTGGTGCGGTAGTTCAATAATAGTTCTCTAGTGGAATGAATTATTATTGATAAAATTAAGTTGTGTGTTCGGGGCGAACACGGGATGCTTAATTTTATCGGGAGACCAAAACCAATTCCTCCTCTCGGTCCCTATCGTAGCCTCTTATTTATAGAGTACTATACCCACCTATACTCACCTTCTATACCCACCAATAGGGGGCCGGCCAAGCTAGCTTGGGAACCAAGCTAGGGCCGGCCTAGGTATAAAATTGGGTGGCCGGCCCTAGCTTGAACCCAAGCTAGTGGGGGCTGGCCAAATTAAATTAAAAAAGAATTTTAATTTTAATTTTTATTATGTGGAAGAAATAATTTATTAAAGAGAATTGAAATTAAAATATCTCTCTTCTAAAAGATTTACAAAAGATTAAAGAAAGAGATTTGATCTCTTTCCTTATTTGTAGATTGGTGAGATATTTTATTTTCTCTTTAAAAATTATTCACATGTTATAAAATTAAAATTATGGAAATTTCTTTTTATCAACCATGAAGAGATTTTTGAAGAGAAATTTTAATTTTAAAATTTTTGGAGATAAATTAGGAAGTTTTAATTTGTTGATTGAAATTCTCCTAATTTTTCTCTATTGATTGTGGCCGGCCAATACATGGATAAAAAGGAAGTTTTATTTAATACTTCAAATTAATTCATGTCAAAGAAAATTAAGGAAATTTTATTGTAATTAAATTTCCTAATTTGCCTAGGCTGAGGAATATAAAAGAAGGGGTGAGGGTGCCTTCATGGGTGACAACCTCTATTATTTCTCTCCCTCTTTTGTTCCTTGGTGTGACCGGCCATCCTCTCCCTCTCTTCCTCTTGTAGTGGCCGAACCTCTCTCTCTCCCTTGGAGCTCTTGTGGTGGCCGGATACTACTTGGAGAAGAAGAAGAAGAAGGAGAGAAAGCTAGCATCTCTTGGAGCTCGGTTAGTGTTTTGATTTTCTTCCTTGGTGAAGCTTCTTCTTTTGTGGCCGAACTTAGTTAGGAGGAGAATAAGGTGGTTGGTGGTTTCTCATCTCGGAAGATCGTTGCCCACACAACGTCCGAGGTTAGAAGAGGAATACGGTAGAAGATCAAGAGGTTTTTCTACAAGGTATAACTAGTAATTTTTCTTTCCGCATCATACTAGTTATTTATGGAAATAATACCAAATACAAGAGGTTTACGATTCTAGTATTTCGAATATGTTTTTCGATGTTGTGTTTTGTAGTTTTTTTTTATCCTTGTGATTTGATTGTTCTTTTCGGTTAACCTAAAGTTATTTTAGGAAATTAAATATTAGCTTTCTATAAAAGGTTTTGTCTAGTCGGTGGTGGTTGCTCCCATATCCAAGAAGGCCATGTGCCTCGCCACGTCAGTACTGGGAACCAATTATGGAAATTAATATTTAATGGAATTAATAACTTAAGTCGATTTGGGTCGAACGTGTTAAGTTCCGCAGGAGACCCAAGTCAAAACCTAAAAGAACGAATAGATTAAGTTTTGGATCAAACGTGTTAAGTTCCGCAGGCGATCCAAAATTTAATTTAAAAGAACACATGGTAGCTAGGAAAAGGTTCAGACCTTTGTACAAATTTTTGTACAGTGGAACCTCTAGGTTTTCCGAGTAGCAACCAACAATTGTCCGCCATAGACTTTAACTCTTCTTGCATGGCGTTAATCCACCTTTCAGGGTTAGAGCATTGTTTGACTTCTTGGAAAGATGTAGGATCACTCTCCAACCCTATGTCAAAATCATGCTCTTGGATATAAACATAATCACAAGAATTCGTGGTTCTCCGTTCCCTTATGGATCGCCTTAAAGGCACTTGTGTTTGAGGTGGTTGAAGTACTTGCTCATCAATATGAGGCAATACTTCAATTTGAGTGGCAGGTTCCTCCAATTGCATTGGAGATGTCATGGGAATATCTTGGTTCACTACGCTCACTGAATGTGTGATACCCATAATGTGTGGTATGGTAACCATACCGCTACTGATCGCACTAGTAGTAACCATAGAAAGATCGCCAATGCTTTCCTTAAAAGATACTTCCCTGATTTTATTACTCCCATTGTCCTCAATAAACTTGGTATTTCCCATTTCGAAGAAGAATCTATTAGAGGGATCATAAAATTTATACCCTCTTGACTTCTCAGAGTATCCTATAAAATTACAGCTAACCGTTCTTGAGTCAAGTTTCCTTTCTTTAGACTTGTAAGGCCTAGTTTCAGCTGGACAACGCCAGACGTGTAAGTGCCTAATGCTAGGCTTCTTACCCGTCCACATCTCGAATGGGATTTTAGTTACTGCCTTACTAGGCACTCTATTAAGTAGGTAAACTGCAGTCTTTAGTGCTTCACCCACAAGGACTCTGATAGAGAAGTGAAAGTTATCATACTTCTTATCATATCTTTTAGGGTTCGATTGCGACACTCAGCTACACCATTCTGACTAGGTGTACCAGACATGGTATACTGAGGTACAATTCCGCACTCAGTAAGGTAGTTCGTAAAAGATCTTGGACGTTGTTCACCTGATCAATCATATCGACCGTAATATTCACCTCCAGGGTCAGATTAGACAGCTTTAATTTTCTTACCTAGTTGAAGTTCAACTTCGGCTTTGAAAATTTTGAACATGTCCAAAGATTGCGATTTCTCATGAATAAGGTACAGATAGCCAAATCTGGAATAGTCATCTATGAAGCTAATAAAATATGTGTGTCCATTCCAAGATGCCTTAGGAAATGACCCACAAATATCCGTATGTATTAGCTTCAAAATATCACTACAACCGCTAACCCCCTTATTTCTTTTGTTAGTGGTCTTCCCCTTGATACACTCTATGCAGACATCAAAGTCTGATATATCAAGGGAATCGAGAATTCCATGTGACATTAACCTTTCTAGGCGTTGTTTGGATATATGTCCTAAACGCCTATGCCACAACATGAAAAAATTCTCATTAATCAATTTACGTTTTGTACCTATACTATGCATTATCACGTTTTCAACTGTAGGAGTAAAGGTGTTCAATTTATAAAGCTTATCAACCAAGAACCATTTCCAACCAACACTGAATTAAAGAAAATACTGAAAATTCTATTTCTAAATGAACAAGAATAACCTGATTTGTCCAAACAAGAAATTAAAATTAAATTCCTTCGAAAAGACGGTACAATAAATGTATTTTCTAAATCCAGAAAGACATTGGTTCCTAATCCAAGCCTAAAAACACCAATCGACTCGACTTTAGCCTTCTTTCCATTTCCTGTATAGATATATCTTTCACCATCAAGCGGAAGTCGGCTCCTGAGACAACCCTGCATAGTGACACTTATGTGAGTAGTAGCATTGATATCTATCCACCAAGTGTTAGTGGGTACTATAGCTAGATTGACTTCCGAACTAACAAAGTTGAGAAGTTTACCTTTCTTTACACGCCAGTTAGCGTACTTGAGGCAGTCTTTCTTCATATGACCTTTCTTCTTGCAAAAGAAACAAGTGGATTCCTTATCATGTTTCTTGTGCTCCTTATGGCCATTGCCTCCAGAATCTGCAGTTTGTTTTCCTTTTCTTTTCTTATTGATCCTCTTTCGTTTCTTGCTCATACTTTGAGAACCAGATGCTAAGTGAGCACTCTCAGATGTCTCAATCTTTAGTCTCTCCTCCTCTTGCACGCATTGGGCAATAAGCTCATTCAATGTCCACTTTTCCTTTTGAGTATTATATGATATCTTAAAAGGAGTGAACCATGCAGGCAGAGACATCAAGACGAAATGCACTAACATACTCTCAGACATATCGAGTTTTAGTGCTTTCAGACTTGTCGCTATGTTGGGCATCTCCATAATGTACTCCCTTATGTTTCCATTACCATTATACCGTATGGTTACCAACTTCGTAAGAAGTGTGGTAGTCTCGACCTTTTCATTTGAGGTGAATCGGTCTGCTAATTGGTCTAGGAAACTCTTAGCATCTTCTCCCTCTGTTATTGAACCTTTTATTGGTGCTGGTATGGAAAGCTTCATGATACTTAGACACATACGATTTGATTTCTCTCACAGCTGAAATTCATCCCTCTGCTCTATAGTGCTAGCACTGATCAAAGGTGTGGGGCGATCATTCCTTAATGCATAGTCTAAGTCTATGCAGCCTAAGACTACGATCACATATTCTTTCCATTCAGCAAAATTCAAACCAATTAGTGTTGGGATGCTATTAATGCTGGCAGTTACAAATTGCACTAAAATTAAAAATAGAAATTTATTTAAGCTCACGATTTAACTAAAGCCAAGAACATATAAGTAATATAAAATTATGCAAATAAAATAAAATTTTAAATGCATATAAATGGGCTCTTTATGAGATACCAAGTACAACATAATGTGTCTTCCTTTGGGCCGACACATTATTTGTTAGCGATACTCTCTAATATAACTCAAACTTTAATTAGCCACACAATGTGCCTTCCTTTGGGCCGACCCATTGTGCGCATAATATGATACTTTATATGAGTTATATTTTGGTCCATAGCTTACAACAACCTTAATCGGCCACAAAATATGTCTTCCTTTGGGCCAACATATTTTGTGCATGATCCGAACAAAATAAAATTTTGTTCTATAGTTGTAAGCTACCTTATGCATATATCTGGCATAAAAGTAACCTTCCTTTGGGTCAATTACTTTTAACATAGATATACGTCTACCAACACAAAATGCACTAAACCTACCTAAGGTGTCTTCCTTTGGGTCGACACATTAGTTCAACTTAGTAGCACGTTGTGTAGATAGACCCAAGAAAATACTAGGAACTTAATTCGAACAGAAATTACTTAATCAGCTTTAACAATACAAAATTAGACTTATTAATCGATTGATACCTTATGGTAATCGATTGGTATGATCCAATCGATTATCCCAATCGATTTGAAAGCCTACTATATGCGACTACGTGATTATACATAGAACCCTTCCTTAAGAAGCTAAAGCTTCGAGTTCTATAATTAAATAGTATTATTTAATACTATTTAATCCCTTAATTATTTTCTTTAAAAAAAATATTAATTTTTTTTCTCAAATTCTGTTTCAACGAAACAGATTAAACATTAAAAAAAACTTAACTAATAAAAAAAACAATATTAATCGATTAAAATCAAACTTAATCGATTTAAATTAACGTAGTCGCGAGTTTAAGGCTATTAATTATTTAAATTTCAAATTTTTTTGTTCAAAATTTTAGACTCGGCAATCAATTGCTCGACCAAAGCAATAGATTAAACCATCACATTTTTACCTAAAATTAGGTTAAACGGTGACGATTTTCGTTGTTCTTCGTATTCTTCATAGAAATACGAAAAATCAAAAAACAAGTCAATCCTAATTTTCTCTTATATAATCTTCGACGATTAAAATTTGTATTAACTAGGAAAGACTTATCTAGCATACAAACAATAAATCGATGAAAAATGTAAGCTCTATTGCCAATGAAAACAACGAAACAAAAACTTGGCTCTGATACCAATTGATAGTTCTTGTAAAACCTAAGCCGCATGAATTATAAACAACCGAAATAAGAATTCATATAGGAAAAACAAGAATATATAAGCATGGATCTTGGTTTCATCGAGAACATGACATAAGAAACTAATAATATATAAACATAATGACAAAGAACCTAATTGAAGAGTTATATCTTTGTCCTTTAGCGTCGTCCAGATGATCTTGTGGAAGAAGAAGCAGTGGAAAGAAAAAGGTAGGGCTTCCGAGGGACTTAGGGGATGACAGCGCTGAAAAACTTTAGGTCAATGGGGAACCAAAAGCTATATCAAGATCATCCTAAGCCCTTGGGGACCAACCCTATATATAGTGGACATCTATTATTAGCCCATCGATAATAATAGATGTGGGACTATAAGTCCATATATACTGAACATCTATTATCAGCATATAGATTATAATAAGATGCGGGACTAAAGATTCTACACATATGAAATCCACATCCAATTACCCGAAACCCACTGGACATAAGTTAGATCACTTTAAAGGGTTCGGATCGTATTCACGTGTGTAACTTATAAATAAGTCCACCTAATAGGGATAATTATATCCAACACTAACAACTACCACCACTAATCTTTCTCTTTCTCGAATATCTTCCGGAGGTGGAGAAACCTCTTACAACCTTTTCACAGCAAATACAAGTAATACAAAGATACAAATACAAATACAAATAAAAGTGAAAATAACTTTACAAGAGAAATTTTTTGCTTTGGATGCATTCTCGTTTCTTTGGATTGCCTCTAAACTCTCAAGAACTAGCTACTTTAAAACACCTCAAAACGTTCTTGAATAGAGTTATAGTTGTTGTTTGGGCTGATTTCCACCTAGTAATTGACTAATCTTACCTATCAATTGAATGCCTTGTTAAATTTGACCGTTTAAATTTACAAAATGACTTTGTCTTGACTTATTTAAGCACCATCAATTGAATGATCACAAATAGTCAAATCCTGCAATTGAGTTCTAAATCTTCTATACATTGCTACAGGGATATCAGTAGATTGATATACTCCATCAGTCGACTGATTTTGATCAGTTGAGTTTTTCAATTGATTTCTAAAACTTTTGTTCGCTGTTATAGTGTTATTAGTACACTCATCAAACTCATTAGTCAACTAATACTATAGATTCAGACATACCAATGTCACTTCCCTAGGAATTTCACTTAATTAGTATCCACACAATGTTGACATGTCTGCACTTCCTTCACTTATCAAGCATCCAAACAATTTTAGCCTACTTGTACTTTCGTCACCTGCTAAGCTTCTAGTCATCTTGACCTGTCTGCACTTCCATCACTTGTCAAGCTTCCAATCACCTTGATTTGTATGCACTTCCATCACCTATCAAGCTTCCAATCCTCTTAACCTACTTGCATTTTCATCATATGTTAAGCAACTAATCATCCTTAACATGCTTTGACTTTCACTACTAACACGTTATTGAACTTCTCCACTTACCTACTCCTTATTAAATTGTTTACTTGCTAACATCTTTTCCCTAGTAGAAAAATCTCTTTTTACTTCGGCACAGGTTACTTCAGTAATTAGTACTTTCAAAGTAGTATATAATAAACAACTTCGGTAATAACACTAAAAAAAAAAATGTTTTACTTCATATTTTAAAACATGATGGCTCCACTCTTTTTTTTAGTATATGACTTCGACATAATATATTTGATGAAGTAAAAAGGTAATTTTAAATTTATAATTTATATATGCTAAATAAAAAAGACAAACAAGATAATTTCACCTTAGCGCCGAACAAAATACTTAGCATCCAAAAATACTTTAGCTCCTAAAATACTTAGCGTGCAACCCTAGTTTTTTCTCTAATGCTAGCATCCCCATTCTTTTTGCCCCCATTCTCTTCCCCTAGATGCTGATCTCTTGCCCCCATTCTCTTCTGAATCCCTCTGCATTTCCTCCATTGTTTCTTTGTCTCCTTTATCATCCTTTCTTTGTTTTCTTTGAGTGCTTTTCTTGTTTGCTCGTTGATTTTTTTTTTACCGGAGCAGGAGATGAGCAACAGAGAAATGGGATGAATCAGGGTGAGAAAAGTAGCTGGATCTAGAAGAACGACTACTGGATGATCAACTTTGGGAGGAAGAACGATTTCTGCTCACGGTATGATTATATATACATATTTTTCTTCCCATGCCACCTAAGTGTTGGTCCGTGTTAGACCGATTAAAGAGGGGTGAATAGCCCTGAAACCAAAGTTAGAATTTTCTCTTGCTTGAACTTAGCAAGGATACAAGTTAGTTAAGCATAAACAATTAGCATTAAAAAGAAATAACAACTTAGGGAATGAGTAAGAGACACTAGAGATTACTTAGTTATAACCGGAGAGGTTGTTAATCCAAGACAGTTGGAAAGCACACTAAAATTCTCCTTCGTTAAAGGCGGAGAAGCTTTTTACACTCTTTGATAGCTCAGAAAGTAACTAGGAAGTTAATACAAAAGTTTTTATTGAATTTCTAGCTCCAGGGGTCTTTTAATATCCCATGGAAAAATCTATCCATTGCTCGGAGGCACCTTCAAGATGGTCTAAGGTGCCTTCAATACGATAAGTTTTATAGTTGAAGATAAAATTTTATCTTCGGCTAACTGCTATCCATGAGGGCTTTGAGGGCTCCTTCCATAGGCTATGAAAGGCGCATTCCATAAGGCAGATTAGCCTCTAGCTAGTTTCTTCGCATAGGTGATACTCTAGTAATCCAAAGTTGAGCTATCCCAAACCCAACTTCAACATTCTTCTCGAGTAGGCTTCCTCTTTAGCTTCTCGTTCATTAGATATGCAGCGAGTGTCATTCTCGTTCACTAGTGTACTCTTCTGTAGATTCTCATCATTCGAATGCACCTAGTCCATCGACTTGATTTCCGTACCATTCTTCTCATTTGTCACATCTTACACTCGACTTCTGGTGCTCCTAAGTTCATGTACATTTAAACACAATACATCAAACACAACAGGACCTAACTTAACTCGGTTGACCATATCAAAACTACTATGGGATATTTACAATCTCTCCCATTTTGATGTGCATCAACCCAAGTTAAAAGTTAGGGGTAACCAAAAATAAAGTAATTGGTATTTTGTAAATGAATTTGTAATTATACCAAGAATTTGTAATTAAGCATATATATAAAAAACTCCCCTTTAACTTACTCCTATTCCCCCTTTGATCACATTAAAAAAAAAAATAGGAAAAAAAAACTAGTTAGAAAAATTTGAAAAATTTTCTATGGGTTTTGAACATAATTAATAGTAAATGAATATTTTTCAAAAATAATTTTCAAAGACTTCTCAATTTTACTAATTAATTATCTGTTTTGACAAAAATAATTTAAAAATTATTTATAGTTTTGGAAAAAATCCTAAAAATTTTGTTAAGGTAAAAAAAAAACTAGTTGGATCCATGTAAAAATTTGAATGACAAAAAAATATTAATTTTGACCAGAATAATATTTTTGAGCATGGATATTTATTGTAATAATTAAATACTTAAAATAAGAATATCATTTTAAAAAATCTTGATAATTTTTGTGCACATGTAAAATTTAATGTTTATCCACATAAAAATTAAAGTTTTTAAAAATAATGTTCTATAAGTTTTAATAAAGCAAAATTTAGTTTTGGCAAAGAAAATATAATAATTCAGATAATATTCAAAAAATATAAAAAAATTTTATTATGGTAGAAAATATTACGTTTTATCTAAAAAAAATAAAAGTTTTCAAAAATAAGTTTGAAAAATATTTTTATTTTTGAAATATCATTTTTGTTAATAAATTCATAGAAAATAACCTAACTGTTAAAAATTTTCAAATTTTTTTTATTTGTAGATAATATTTACATTTTGTATAGATAAAATTTTGAGTAAAAAATATGATAAGAAAGTTGATAAAATAATTGAATTTACGAATAATAATAAATTAAGTAAATTAATTTTTTAGTATGTATAAAAATTAATTTATTGAGCTAAATATAATTTTGATATCCAAAATAAATTATTTTCTACTAGATTAATTAAAAAAAATAGTAGTATATGATTTCTAGGGATTTTTTTGATTTGACCATTGTAAAATTATAAATACTAGTTTAGTCCTCTAGAAAATCTAAAATTATTTTATGGAGCATATGTATTTGAACATGCAAGATTTCGTTTTGATTTTAATTTTTCTATCTCTTTTTTTAATTTCTCATTTTCAATTTTTATTTTAGCAAAATCCTCTAATAAGCATGAATGTGCTAAAATTACTTTTAATTCTAAAATTTCCTTTTTTAAATTATTATTTTTTAATTTTAATTTGCGTAACGATTTATACATGGACTTAATACCTTCGTAAAGTTGACTCGGAGGAAGTAGACATACCTCACTTATTATGTCAGTTTTGAAGTTTGACTCTCTCCCTTCAGTGCTGCTTTCCTCTAAAGTATCTCCCCTTTCGTCGATACTCTCCTTTTGGTGACTTGCCATCAGCGCTAGTCCAACATACTCTTCAACTTTGGACTCTGATGATAACTCATCCCACATTACCTTTAAGGTTTTGTGCTTCGATCTAGTTGACTCTTTCTTCTTCTCCTTTATCTTCAACTTTGGACAATCATCCTTGATATGCCCTTCTTCATTACAGTTGTAGCATCAAACTCGTCTTTTATTCCATGTAGACTTCTTAGCCCGAGATTTATTGAATTTATTAGTTTTATATTTTTAAGAATTTTCTTACCACATAAGCCTTTTTGTCTTCATTGAAAGAAGTGTTGGTGTTTGACTCAACCCTTCTTGTGTTTTGTGCGATGTTGTTGTTTGACTCTTTGTTCTTTCTGATCCTTGCACATCTAGATTCATGTAGTTCAAAGGTAAAAAATAGGTTTTCTAAACTACTTACCTTTAGGTCCTTGGATATATAGTAGGTGTCTACGATCGACGTCCATTCAGCAATTCTCAGAAATGCATTTAATGCATACCTTATTGAGTCTTGATTTGTTATCATTTTTCTGAGATTTATAAGTCCGATGATTAGTTCTTTGATCCTCGAGTGTAGATGTGTAACTGTTTTGCCTTCTTCCATCCGGAGGTTGCTGATTTAGTTTCGGAGTAGGTCTCATCTTGCGAATTTTGCCTCCGAGATTCCTTCGTGCAATTCCGGGAATTTCTCTCAAAGCTCTTTGGCTGACTCGTAGGCTCCGATCCGGTTGATTTCTTATGGTGGTAAAATGCTCAGCAAATGGAATTCTGCCTTGCCATTTGCCACGAAGTTAGCTTGCTCCTTTTTCGTCCACTGATATTCTTCTTTGTCGGCTCCTTACTGATCTTTAGGTGTTACTGTAATGCCCGAAAATTCTCAAAACTATTTTAGGAATATTCTATGATTTTTCTGGAATTATTAGATATTTTTCCGGAATTTTTCGAGTAGCGGAAGTAGCAAAAATTATTAGAAAAGTAAAATGGCTTAAGCGGGAATCGAACCTGGGACCTCTCGGGTCCGCTAAACCTTTAGTTAGCCTTAGTAACCGGTGAACCCAGCAGGGCCGTGCTGAGAGAAAGGAGAATCAAATATATTTATAATTGAGTTGGGCCAAAATACCCACTTAATATAAATAGGAAAATTTAAGTTGGGGTTTGGTTTATTTTTAATTTGGTTCGGCAACCTCTTCCCCTCCAAACCCTCATGCCGAACACCTCTCCCTCTCCTCCCTCTCTAGGCGCCAACCACAAGGAGAACTAGGGTTCCATCCCTAGGGTCCCAAGGTCACTTTCCGGCGACGATTTCAGCACAAGGACGTTCCCCTCCGCGAGTAAAGCACGTAGACGCGAGCGAATCGTCGAGAAGTCGTCTCCACCGGAATTTCTAGCGATTAGATTTGTAAGAAATCTAGCACACAAGGTAAGAAACCCCTCACCTGCAGTATAAGTAGCTCCGTTTGGTTTTATACGCACTAGTTTAGTTATATGCTGTTTTTATCGACGCATAGGGTGAATTTGACCCTCCTCGCAGATTTAGGGATTTAGTGAGTACTTCTAGATGGGCCGGACACGTATTCCCTCTTCAGTGGGGGGGTTCCTAGACGTTGTCGGGTGCCTAGAAGTTGTCTCCCTAATAGAGGGGAGAGTTGGGGCACACTAGGTGTTCGATAAAATAGCTAGTTAAGTTAAAATGCAAATTAGGCATTTTAATAGCTCAGTTAAATGCATTAGAAGCATTTAAATCAGTAAATCAGTTTATTTTAGCTTATATGGGACTACGGTCCAATGGGTGGGCTCCCACAGTCGCCTCTAGGTTCAGACAACCTAGCTCTAGGTTCAGATAACCTAGAAACAACAAGTTAAAGCAGTTAGCTATATTCAGTATTTTACTTTCAGTGGCACTGTACTGGATCAGATATCCATTGGGTTGGACTCCCACAGTCGTCCCTAGGTTTAGATAACCTAGCTAACCCTACTAAATTCGGGACTTGCAAACCCGGGTCTAGTTAGGGATGCGCGCAACAACATGTTTAGTATTTTCACTTACTATATGTATATGGTTTTCAACCTTTCACAAAGTAGTTCATGAATTCAGTACAGTCCTAGCAGTAGCTCAGTTTTTAGTATCAGCTTAGTTTTTTTTATTGATACCATGTGATTGATATCATGTTCAGCTTTAGATATGCCATGATTGTATGCTTATATGCCATGCCATGTTTAGTTTACTCAGTATACTTAGCATATCCTTTCAAACAGCATGATTTAAAATCATATTTGCATCGTATGCATGTTTTAGTGAGGTAGATGGTTTCTTACTAAGCTTTTTAGCTTACAGATACTATTTTCCTTATACTGCAGATACAGGTAAAAGGAAAATGGACTAGCAGAGGAAGCTGGAGGCCAATGCAGAGATGGTGTGTGTGGCAGGAACTGGAATAAAAGATTCTTAGGGGACTTAGCAAGTTTAAACCGTAGAACTCTTTAGTGTTTTACTTTCATGCACGTTTAGTTGTGTAATGCTATGAATCAATGAACTATGTGTCATGTTAAGTTTAGAATACTAGTTTTATGTTATTAGAATGTTTCTCATGTAGTGTATAACTCATATGTGAGATTTTGGCACGCCCAAGTGCTGAAATCGATCCACCGATCGATTGGGGGGTCCCAATCGATTAGCTGATCGATCGGGCAAATTGCTCCGCGAACAGTAGGTTTCTGGATCGATCAGCCGATCGATCCAGCAATTTCTGTCGCGAACAGAAGGTTCGGGGATCAATCACTGGATCGATTGGTCAGTCTGGATCGATCAGCCGATCGATCCAGAATATCGTCCCGGGCACAGTAGCGTGCTGGATCGATCACTGGATCGATCCAACCTATGTCCCGCATACAGTAGCCGGCTGAATCGATCCCTGGATCGATCCGACGTTTCAATCGATCAATGGATCGATTGGGAGGTCTGATAATAGCTGGAAAACATTTATTTCAGTTCCTTGACCATAGGGGATGTAGTATATGCTAGGTATACTTTAGATTACACCCTTTAGCATGTATAGAATCAAGAAATGTTAGCAGCTTAGAAAATTTTAAATTAGTACAGCTTCCGCACCTAGATTTTATGATGGTCAGGGAGTAGTTAGCACAGCATAACTGTAGCGATCGGCCTTACAACCTAGTTAGTAGAAGGCGGGTCGTTACAGTTACAAAACCATATTTCTTTATTAACACTAATTCAAAATTAGTTTTAAAGAATACCTCCATCTTCATTTTCCATGAAGTGAGGCGTAGGGGAAATAACGTTAAGCGCTTCGACAAGGTTCTTCCTCAATCTCCTCAAAGGTTTCTAGGGTTCAAAAAAAGGAGGAAATCTCAATTTCTCACATCAAGGAATATATTTAAAAGGGTAGGGAAGAGGAGTTTTCTACAAATTGGGCCGGATCCGTTAATTTATTAGTTAGCATGTTAATTACTTAGACCCCTTTAGTATAAGTATAGTTATGATACATAATTTAATTTATAAATAAATAAAAAATTTTAAAACTTGATTTAATCAAATTTACTAAAATTGGTTTTAGGCACTACAATCCCCCTCAAATGAATTTCGTCCTCAAAATTTTAAAATTTACCGAATAGCTCTAGGTAACAACTCCTCATGTCAGACTCAGTTTCCCAGGTGGCCTCCTCGTTGGAGTGATTCAGCCATTTGACCTTCACCATCTTGATCATCCTATTCGACAGCTTCCTCTCCTGCCTACCTAAGATCCACGTTGGCTTCTCTTCGTAGGCTAAGTTTGGTGTAGGCTACAACGACTCATAATTTAGTACATGCAAAGCGTTCTGCATGTACTTCCATAGCATCAACAGATGGAACATATTGTGCACCCTTACAAGATTCGACAGTAAATCCACTTTGTATGTCAATCCTCCCACTCTATCTAGGACTTCTAATGGCCTAATGAAGCTCGGGCTAAACTTTCCCTTTCTCCCAAATCACATAACACCCTTCATAGGTACTATCTTCACGAAGACGTGGTCACCAACAACAAACTTAATGTCTCTCCTCCTTTTACTTGCATAACTCTTTTGCTTGCTTTGAGCAATATTCATCTGATCTCGGATTCTGACTATTATTGTTGATGTCTGTTGTACGATCTCCGGGCCCATCTCTGTCTTTTCCCCTATTTTGTCCCAATGCATGGGAGATTTGCATTTCCTTCTGTATAAAGCTTTGTATGAAGCCATACCTATTATCGACTGGTAACTGTTGTCACTATTAGAAATAAGACCTATTATGATACTTTCTTAATGACATTTAATTTAAAATGTCATTATAAATAATTTTTAACAACACTTATAAAAAATAATTACTTCTACAAATAAAGTATCATATTAAACCCCCTATCATCACAAATATTATAAATGTCATTATATTTAGACCTTATTAAATAAATTTAACCTATGTTTTTTTTTTACTCTAGTATTGCCTCCATCACATGCATACGCCTTGCTCCTTTCCCTTTTTTTCGGCTAGCAACATCGCCTCTAGCACGCACGCACCTCCTTTCCTTCCATCATCTCAGTAGCTAGCAAGCTTCTTCCCTTGCATCAGCAAGCTTCTTCTCTCGCAGTAGCAAGCAAGGAGGAGCTCAAAGATAACCCTAAATTTCTTATTTCTCATCAAAATATAATTGGCGAGGGAAGAGAGATTGTTGTGTATTATGCAAATAGTTATGCACATGGAAAATAAGTTGAGAGACTCCTCTTCAGGAGTGTAGTGGTTCTTGTTCATGGGAACATCTTCTCCTTACATGAGAAAACCCCAAGCCTCTTTCATTCCTCCCTATAAATTTTCTTCTCTATTTTGAATGGTAGGGAAAATGCAAAATCATTTAACACTTGGCATTGAGATTGCTATGTTGGTTGTACTTTTATTTTAATAATTAGGTGAATGTTCAAATGCATCAGTGGAGGCTAAACCAAAATGAAACTTAGTGCACTGGAAGTAGTGTAATACAAGAAGGCATAGGTTTAATAGAAGAGCATAGTAACTCTATAGGTGTTGGAAGATGAGGTAGGTTTATTAAGTAATGAAATAATGGGTTCTCTCAATGTGTTGGTGACCTTTGGTGAAGCTAAACCATGCAAAATATAATGGCATTGGGAATGAGCTTAGCAATATCATACTCCATCAGTTAAATTACCATAGGCTTTGAGAATTGAAAGGTTCTAAATGAGCATGAGCACTTGGTCCACCACTGGTGCACATATAAAACCAACATGGGAGCCACCCTCTATAAGAGAGTGATGATATCTAATTGGAATGATTTCCCAACAAAGAAGAAAAGTGGCCCTCCTTAGTGAAAAATCTTAATTCATTTTTCTACTTCTTCTTTTATTATTATTATTATTATTTCAAGATCTTTCTTGCTTCCTTTAATTTAATTGAATTATATATTTTTCTACTTATCATCCTTAAATTAACCAAGTCATTCTCCTTATTATTTTGAGAACCTTAAAACCTCCTCAATTGTAGGAATAGTAGAGGCAAAAGAGACTGAAGGAAGCATATGATGGAAGTTTTGGTCTAAGAAACCTGAAGTTTTAAAGGTCTTTCCTTGTTACATTTCATTTTTTGTACTGCTAATTTTTCTTAGGTGAGGTAATTATGAGATACCACAAATTGTTATATCCTCTTGAGTCCTTGTGTTGTAAAGATTTCTCTATGTCTTGAGTTCTCTATCATGTGAAATTTTATTTTTCAATGGAAAATCCTATTAATATGAGTTGAGATCTTAACTCATGATGCTTCATTCTTGATTTGTAAAGACTAATCCTGTGTCCCCTGAAATTTCATTTAAACTGTATTTGTGGCCTACAGTTCTTATTATATATACTTGAATTTCACTTGTGTCACGATTCTTTATTTATGAGTGTTAAATTTAGTATACATGTATTTTAAAATTTAAGAGAACTTGATTATTATAGGATTTTGCAAAATGTGATTGAGTTGGATTATGGGGGAGATCGAAAAGTTGCTTTATTTGAATATGAGTGAGTCTCCAAAGACAAACGACTAAAATTGGATGAAGATAATTTTGTGTTGGCCAATTTTAAAGATGTTAGGCATCATAACGAACCTTATATTTTAGCATCTCAAGCTATGCAAGTATTTTATGTGGAAGATCCAAATGATTGTGCTTGGCATGTTATTATCATGATTGATGCATGAGCGAAGTATAAAATATAGCCTATCGCAGATGTTGATACATATCTTCAAAGTTATATTTGTAATTCAGAAGATTACAGTGAACATGAAGAAGTGGTTTGGGTCCGTAATGATGTTGCAGGAGTGGAAATTGATACTGATTTATGAAGAGATTTTATCTAGTTTATGCATTTATGTTTAGTCAATTATCATTGTAATAATAGTAGAATGGATTTTTACTATATTATGTTTGAATGATATATGGTGATATGTATTTCCTTTTCATATTTAACTATTGACTTTTTATTATTTATAATTTGTAACTAAATATTATTTGTAGTAGGAATGACTCATAAGCGTCGAACTAATAGGAAATCTCATTTTAAACTTCAAGTTGAGATAGATTTGCAACCACCAAGTATAAGTACAAATCATATGGATTATGGACAAGGTAATATCTCATTCTATGCATGCCAAATTTAGTGATTGATTGTGTTACTTTGTATTTATCTTTTTTTAATAGAATTAATACTTTACAGATGGTTAAAACATTGAAGATACCTTGAATAACTAAAGAGATGTAGTTTCAAATCAACTATATGTTGATGTGCAAGGTAATATCCCACTTATGAAAACATGTCTTTAGTTCCAGATCAGAATGATGATATGAACCAAGAATATAATAAAGGTAATATATATGAAGAAAATTTAATTGAATAATTATTTTTAAGTTGTATGTATATGTATGCACACACACACATATTCACACACACACACATCTAATGAAAATGAACTTCATAATACTAAGAGGAAAAAAAGAGATCCTACATTTATCAAAGAAATTTGACCTAGCACACTACCACATATTAAAATTCTATGTGATGATATGGGACACCCTAAGAACAAAAAAAAATACTGATTTCTTGACTTCTTTGGCAAGAAATGGTAAGTATTATCCAATTGATGTAGAAGATTGACATAAAATGCCAATTGACAAAAAAAAAGGCATATTGAATGTTATAAAGGTCACTGAATTACTTTGTATACTTTTAGTATTTAAAACTTTTAATTTATGCAATGATAATTTGTCTATATATTTTATGTAGGATAAGTATGACCTTCTTTTAGGAATAGGAAATTGAGTGTTATGCTCAATAGTAAAAAAATGGAGAAATTGTAAGTCTGAACTAAAAAGAAAATACTATGATCTTGAGTTGTCAATTCAAATTATTTTACAATAAAGAGATAAAAGAGCTCAAGTAGAATAATATGTGAGACTAGTTACTTTTTTGAACACAGAAAATCAAAGGTATGTATTTTATTTATTTAAAATATATAATTTGAATCAAATGTTAGTAGACTTTTATTTTTTTGTATTATGTGTAATTTAATATATTAGGAAAGAAGTGAAAAAATAAAAATGTTAGAAAGCAAAGGATAATGAATCAAATCACTAGAAGGACATCTTTTTCTCAAGTGCAACAAAAAATTGATAATTCTTCTTATCATATTATAATTTTATGTGCATTTGAATGTAGAAACTAGTAACCAAATATATTTTTAGGAAAAATAAAAAGGAACATCCTCTAACACAAGTTGAATTATTTCATGCATGCTTTACTTATGCCAATGGAAGCTCCTTAAGTAATGTTGTAGAAGGAAAATTGGTAAGATGCTTTATACTCTTCATTTATTTTATTTTAAAGTATTTTTTAATTATTATTATGTATTAAATGAGTATTAACATGTCTATAAAGGCTGCAATGAAAGAATTGGGAAATCAACTTCCTGAAGATTATAATGATCAAGTGAGTTTGAATATATATTTGATCAAATCATTGGACCGGATAGACCTGGTCAAGTACATATGCTTGGTGATGGCATTAGCCCATCTGATTTATGGAGAGTAGTTCCTAGCCATGACACATGCAATCAACTACTAATATAATAGAATACAAAGTTATAAATGATAAATGAGCAAATTAAAAAGCAAGGCCAACATATTGCAATGTTAGAAACAAAGATTTCTGATCAATCAAACACAAATCTTCTTTCAAATTGTAATAATAGTCAACATAGTTAATTAAGTAGTAATCCACAAGGTTCTATTCCACCTCATCCAACATCACGGGTAAGATTTGTATAATTTCTATTTTATTATATGTTCCACACCTCTCGAAAACTTTTGCTATATTTTGTACTTTCATGTAGATTGGAAGTTCTATCTTGATCAAAAGTTCCTTTGATTGGACAAAAATTGTGGAAAAAGGAGTGTTTCTCAGTATGGATTCAAATAATATAGTAGGGAGACAAAAACTAGGATTAAATTAGTGTGAAGTACAAGTACTAGTTGTCCTAGAACCAAAAGAAAATTTAATTAGACCTTATGATTTTTTACAAAGGTTTGAGGATACGCCTGGAGGAATGATAGTATGACCTTGTCATCTAGTATGATTGAACCTTTTAGTGAAATATTATTAATTTTTTATGTTTATCATGCTATTAAAATTTTAAATAAATATAAAATGTATTTATAGTTGGCAATAAGTGAATATTTCTATTGGTGCATATGGAATGATACTTTATCTATTTCTCATTTAGTATGATATTCAATCTTTTAAATTATTTTTATTAGGTTTATATTTTCATTGTTTATTTACTTATACAAATTTATGGATTGTATTTGTGGGTGACAGATACTTGGATTTTGCTTATAATATGATGGTTGAAAATGACTGATAGTAAATTAATTGAGTTTTTATTTTATAAGACTTTGTTAGTTCTAAAACATAATGTTTTGTTAGTATTTAGTTAGTGTTGGATTCAATACTTTTACATTAATATTGCATTTGTAGTTTTGTGATGATGGGATGAATTGTAATGTTGTGGTAAATGAATTGGATATTTTAGATGTAAAATCTTTTTATTCTGTATAGTGGATGAATTGTGATGATGGATAAATTGTGATGATGTGGTAAATAAATTAGATATTTTGGATGTAAAACTTGTCTATTCTATATAGTGGGTGAATTGTGATGATGGGTAAATTGTGTTGATGTGTAATTTTTTCTATTATGTGGTGAATATTTTGTATTCTAAATAAATATCAGTAACAATATTTAATGCCTTTATAAAATATTATAATTGATATTTAATAATGTAATTATAGATTAGTTAAAATGACAGTTTAAAATGTCCTTAAAAATTATCATTACTGACATAATTTATTGTTCTTATATAAAACTTTAAAACATTTATAATTGCCAATATAAATTAGTTTAGGTAACATTTATATTTGTCCTTATTAAGATAATAATAGGACATACATAAATGTTCATGAAATATTTTTTTGTGACATTTTTTATTGTTAATATATCCCTATATTTAAGACACTTTTAAAGTTAATATAGATATTTTATAATGACATTAAACAAATGTTAGGAATACTAGAGGGCCTATGCCAACACCGCATTTCAATACATTTTTTTGTTATGTTACCATAGCCTTAGTGTCACTAAAAGTATATGCTTAAAGACCTTATTTCTAGTAGTGTGTTGTAGGTAAACTTCACCAACGGTAGCTTCTTCTCCCAACTTCCAGGATAGTCTATCACACACGCTCGAAGTAGGTCCTCTAGAATTTGTATCACCCTTTCAGATTGGTCATCTGCCTGTGGATGAAATGTTGTACTAAACAATAACTTTGTTCCCATAGAAGAATGAAGACTCTTCCAGAATGTTGAAGTGAATCGTGGATCTCTGTATGATATTATAGAGACCGGAATGCCATGCAATCTGACTACTTTCCTAATATATAACTTTGCATATTGCATCATGGAGAAAATTGTCTTTATTGGAAGAAAATGTGTAGACTTGATGAGACGGTAAACTATAACCCATATAGCATTGGATCCTTTCTCTGTTTGCGGTAATCCAACTGTGAAATCTATCATGATATTTTTCCAATTCCACTCGGGAATAGGGAGTGACTTAAGCATCACTGTTGGCCTCTGGTGTTCTGCCATAACTTGCTGACACATTAAACATTCAAATACAAAATGTATAATATCTCGTTTCTTACCCGACTACCAATACAACTGGTGTAGATCTCAGTACATCTTCTTACTCACTAGATGAATGGAATATGGGGGTGGAATGAGCCTCAATCATCAAATCAGCTTGAAAGGTGTTTGATCCTAGCACCCAGGGATGTCATATGAACTTGATGATACCATTCTCCACCGTGTAAAGTACACGCCCCTTGGTCTCATCTCCCCGCCTCCAATTCTGTAGTTGTTCATCGGAGGCCTACTCATCTCGAATACGGTCTCTCAGTGTAGACTGCACTATCAAAGTGGGCATTCCTGGAGTGCTTCCCCTTGCATAAATCTCCAGTCCAAACCTCTGAGTTTCTATTTATAAAGTTTTCTGTACTACCATCTATGTTATAACAACTGTCTTTCGACTCAGGGCATCTGTAGCACATTAGCTTTTCCTGGGTGATAGCTAATCTCACAATTAGTCCTTTACAAGCTCTAACCAATGCCTCTACCTCATATTCAACTATTTCTATATGAGGAAGTACTTAAGACTCTTACGATTGGTGAATATCTTGCACTTCTCATCATACAAGTAGTGTCTCCATATTTTCAAAGTGAAAACCACTATTGCTAACTCTAGGTCATAAGTTGGATAATTTTTCTCATGCAACTTCAACTATCTGCATGCATAGGCAATAACTCTCTTACTGCATCAAACTATGCCCAAACCAAGCTTAGAAGCATTAGTAAACACTAGTGCAGTTGTAAGTGTTTGTTTCAATTCATCAAAGCTCCTTTGACAGGTTGCTCCCCACTCATACAAAGTATTCTTTTTCGTCAATGATGTCAATGGTGTTGGGTGCTACTCGGAATACCGTTCTATTTCCTCTGTATAAAAATTTATACATGCACAGAATGTTTCCTAGCAACTCATGTGCTCTTCAAAAGTTAAACTTGGATTGGAAACGGAACTTAACATTTTTACTCCAAGTTCGTTCTTCAAAGTTAAACTTGGATTGGAAACGAAACTTAATATTTTTACTCCAAGTTCAACCCTTGTGTTCTTCAGAAGTTAAACCATATTACAGAAGTTGATTAAATATTTATTTCAAGAATTGGCTTCCAGGTCGTTGGCGAGGCACTAGGCCTTCTTGGTTATGAGATCATCCACCACTTCCTAGACAAAGTCTTTCAAAGAAATTGAATATTTAAACTTCTCACATTAACCTTAGGTTTAACTATAGAGATCTCAATCAAAGCACAAGATCAAAACACAAAATCGAAGCACAAAAATGAAAACATGAAATTGTTAGCCTCTTGTGTTGGTATTTCAGGATCCATACAAAGAAAACAAAACTAGTTGTACCTTTCTTCGTAGACAAAGACCTTTTGATCTTCTACCGTATTCCTCTCCTTTTCTTGGATGTCGTGTGAGCGACAATCTACCAAGAAAAAAAAACACCCGAACCCTTTTTGTTTCCAAGCCGCCTACCACCAAAAGATGTAAAGAAAAGGGGCGCCTCCTTCTTCGTCTTCTCCTCCAAACCACCGGCCACCAAGGTGCTTCGTCTCTTTGTTTTCTTTTCCTCCAAGCTCCGGCCACCAAGAGAAGATGGGGCGCCGGCCCTAGAGGGAAGAAAGGGAAGAAGAAAAGGAAGTGGGGCGCTGACCCTGAAGAAGAAAAGGATGCGGCGCCGACCCTAGAGGGAAGAAAGGGAGGAAGAAAAGGATGGGGCACCGACCTTAAGGGAAAGGAGAGGAACTTATCAATTCTTAATTATATTGTTGATTTTTGTGGCACAACCTCCTCTCCTTTTATAACCCTTTGCCCCAGATAAAAAGGAGAAAAAGTAATAGATTTTTGTTTAGAAAAAATCTCTTGAAAAGAATTAGCATAATTCTTTTTAGAAAAAATTCTTAAGAAAGAATTAGTATAATTCTTTTTAGAAAATTTCTAAGAAAGAATCAACATAATTCTTTTTAGAAAAATCTCTAGGAAAGAATTAACATAATTCTTTTTCAAAAAATTTCTTAGGAAAGAATTAATATAATTCTTTTTAGAAAATTTCTATTTCTGTTGAGAAAAAATTTCCCTTTTTTTCTTTTTCTTTTCTTTTCTTTTGGTTTGGCCGGCCCCTTGCTTGGGCACCAAGTAAGGCTTGGCCGACCCCTTTCTTGGGTAGGAAGCAAGGCTTGGCCAACCCCTTGCTTGGGCACCAAGCAAGGATGTGGCCGGCCCCTTTCTTGGGTAGGAAGCAAAACCAAAACGGGTGAATGCGACGCTTTATAGAGGCTACAACAAGAACCGAGAGGAGGAATTGGTTTTGACTTCCTGATGGACTTGAGCTTCCTGTGTTCGACCCGAACATCTAACTCAAGTTCATCAATAATAACTCATACCACTAAAAAGTTATTATTGAACTACCACACCAATCCCATATTATAATATGAGCTTCTACTTATCATGAGTGCATTAGTCTCCCTGTGTTTAAGATATCATATGTCCGTTAATTAAATAAGTTACTGACAACTCACTTAATTAACATCTAGATCCAAGAGTAGTGCCACTCAACCTTATTATCATGTCGGACTTGTTGGTGCAATATTCCCTAGGTCAAGATTGACCTGTTTGACTGGGCTTGAAGTGAGTCAAGCTTGAGTCTTGATGATTTGGTTTCGATGTTTGACAATACGTGTAGACAACACATGAACATTGCAGGTGCAATTGTTCATGTGGGGAGATTGTGAAGGAGAGTCAAGTAGGTCAAGGTTGACTGGATACTTGACTGAAAATTCTAGTGAGTGAAGTTAGGTGAAAGTCCTGGTGAGTGAAGCCAGGCAGAAGGAAACCCTAGTGAGTAAAGCTAGGTGAAAGTCGTGCTGAGTGAAGCCAGGCAGATGAGAAGACCTAGTGAGTGAAGCTAGGCAGAAGAGAAATCCTGGTGAGTGAAGCCAGGTGAAAGTCCTAGTGAGTGAAGATAGGCAGAAGGGAAGTCCTGGTGAGTGAAGCCAGGCACGGGGAAATCCAGATGGGTCAAGATTGACTAGACACTTGGTGAGAGAGTCCTAGCTGGTCAAGGGTGACTGGATGCTAGGTTTTATGTACCAACAAGTCATGGTTGATTGGATGTTGGTTTAGGGGGCTTTGGACTTATTTTTGGGCAAAACCCAAGATCTGGATTAATCAGCCGATTGATCCAGTAGATCTGGATCGATCAGCCGATCGATTGGATCATGCCCAATCGATCAGCTGATCGATCAGGTGAGTCCCCATGAACAGAACCCCTTTGGATCGATCCGTGGATCGATCCAGAGGTCCTAATCGATCAGTGGATCAATTGGGAGCTGTTGTTTGTGCGCGATAAGCCCTGGATCGATCAGCCGATCGATCCAGGCTATTCCAGAGAGCACAGAGGCACTCTGGATCGATTGGTTGATCGATCCAAAGCCTCCCCGATCGATTGGGAGCAATCCAATCGATCGGGATCCGACCGTTGGCGTCGTATTTAGCTGCAGGCGAGCGTTTCCTTCAGCAGTGCTTACACGATTCATCTCCGACCTTCACCAGCGACTCCACAGCTCTCTCTCAAGTTTAGATTGCCAGTTATTGAAGATTCTTGGAGGTTCTTCCAAGTCAAGAGGCAGATCAAAAGCAAGAAGAGAAGTTAGGGTTAGGGTTTATTGTAAGCTTTTGCTTGTATTTCATATCCTTTCCTTTCTTCTTGTATTGAGAGTTTGTAAAGGCTTCTCCGCCTTCGGTAGTTACCGTAGAGGAGTGTGTTTCATAGTGGAGGGTGCGTGAGTTTGTGGATCCTTGGATTAGTCACCTCTTGTGAGGTGGATACCAAGTAAAATCTATTTGTTAGTGTTGTATTTTGTTTCTTGTACATTTCCGTTGCACATCTTTGAAGAAACAAGCAACGCCAACCACGAAGCACACGACGAGCTATTCACCCCCCTCTAGCTACATTTTGGTCCCAACAAGTGGTATTAGAGCGAGGCCGCTCTTCACCGGAATCATCGCCGGAAGGGGCAAACAAAACAAGCAAAGCTAGAGGGTGAAGAAGTTGGAGAAAATTCATCAAAGTCAAAGAATTCAAGAAGCTCATCTTCAAGATGCAATTCCAAGATGGACTTGGATTTGACGCAAGGATGGCTCCACCGTACACATCTACTAGTTTCGATCTTTGGAAATCAAGGATCGAAAACTTCTTAATGGTGGAGATAGAGCAATGGTTTGCTCTAATGGAAGGCTTCGAGGCTCCAAGAAATTCAAAGGGCAAAGTCCTCAAGAAAAGTAATTGGAGCCAAGAGCAAATCCAAAGATGTGAGGCCAATGATAAAGTGACCAAGCTTTTGGTCAATCTATTGCCTAACCACATTCTTGGAAAAATTGGAGAGGTCAAGGATGCCAAGGAGCTTTGGAGCAAATTGGCATCAATCCATGAGATCCCCTCCACTGTACCGAATCGAGAGGAATCCAAAGAGGGCGACTCATTGGATCAAGACCAAGAGGAGGACTCCGAAGTTGAGAGATGCTCAACTTCCGAACAAGAAGTCCAAGAAGAAGCTTCATCTTCAAAGGGATGCAATGAAGAGGGCAAGGAGGGAGCATACTCCTTGTTCCATGTACAAGATGAAGATGAAGAAATCTCCACCTCTAGGATTGAGGGGGAGCAACTTTTGGTGACACCGGATCAAGTAGAAGGAGAAGTCTCCACACCCGGGTCAAGAAGAGAAGAGGATGAAGAAGCTTCCACCTCCACAAATCAAGACATATCTATTGGAGGAGAATCATCATCGGATCAAGAGGAAGCCTCCGCATCCGGATCCAAAGGAGAAGAAGCCACCCCTACACAAGAAGGTATAAATAGTTCATTTAATAATAAAAATTATATCATATGCTTTGAATGTAGGGAACATGGGCATTACAAGAGTAAATTGGCCAAGAAGAAGGGCCAAGTGGCACAAAAGGGCAAGGAGAAGCCCAAGGAGATCGCTCCCGGAATAAAAATGAGCAAGGAGCACATTGTGTGATTTTTGTGCAATCAAAAGGGACATTACCGGAGCCAATGTCCCAAGGGGAAGAAGGCGGTCAAGGCTCAAGGAGGAAGCTCAACTCAAGGGGGAACCTCCAAGGTAAAAAGGAAGGTATCATTCATTGAGCCTATCCCCCTAAATAATGGTAAAAAGCATGATAGTTCTAACTTATATCATTTTAATGCTATTTACCATAAGAATAGAGAGCATGGTAACATTAATGAAAAACATATGGCTCTCCATGCTAAGACTACCACACATAGGGTTAGGAAGGTAGGTAAAAGTCTAGGCAAGAACTCTAAGGATTTTAGCTACAAGCCTAGAAACAAAAATGCTCATGGATTTAATGGAAAACCAAAAACTAAGGACTTAGTGATGGAAAATCAAGTCTTGAGGTCAAGACTTGACAAACTAGAAAAGACCCTAAAAAGGATGGAAAATATCCTTAAAGGGCCAAATGAGCAAAATCTAGGTTTAGGACAATAAGGGTCATCCAAGGGCCATAGAGGTTTGGGATACAAACCTAAAATCAAAAAGGATGTACCTACTTACCATAGGGTTCCATATAGCTATGGAACCAACCCTAAGTCTAGTGGTCAAGTAAAGAATACTAGGGAGGGCATCCCTAAGAGTATTTTTACAATAAATGTGACTAAGACTTCTAAGAAGTCTAAGAAAGTCATAAAGAAGGTCACAAGGGAAGCAATTCCTAGGGTTGACCTAGAAAATGTGACAAAGGCTTCTAAGAAGCCAAACAAGCTCACTAGGAAGGTATCTAGGGAGGTTATCCCTAGTGAGTACCTAGAGCATCCAAGGAGCACCAATAGGTTTTGGGTTCCTAGGAGCATCTTCTCTACCCCATAGATGGGTTAGAGAGTGTCAACTCTAAGTGAAAGGGTAGTTAACCTAATCATGTTGAAGTTGACACTCAAGGAGCATTTTCAAGGTTATTATTAACATTTGAAAATGAAATAGATATATCATTTACTCCTTGGAAGAGTGAAATGTGCCAAATTTTGGAAATAGTGATTTTAATCTTAATTGACACAATTTAGGAAAATCATAAGAACTACCAAGTTGGGAGTTTGGTATGTTCTTAAGAGATTAAAGGCAATCCGAGCCTTAATTTAAAGTGCTACTCTTATGGAAAAATGAAATATGCCAACACTTGAAGAATATGATTAATTTCAATTGGCATAAATTAATCAAGAGAATTAGAAATGCCAATTTAGACTTTGGCATTGTCTTGAAACACTTTGGGCAATCTAGGTTAGATTTAAAATTAGCTATGAGGTTAAGAATACTTAGGTAGGTAATCTAGGTATTTTATCTATGCTAACTTACCATGCTTTGTTTGCCCATCAAATGCCATGACATCATATTTATTTATTTGTGTTTGCACTCATGCCTTATTATGAAAAACACAAAAATACTATGTCATGTCATCCATACTTCATACAGTTATAAGAAATTTTCTTTTGAAAATTATTTCTTTTTGATGTATGTCATAACATCATCATGCATCATTTGAATTCCTTGTTTATTAAGGACTAATGGTATTAATTAACAAGTAACATCCTTGATGGATGTTTAGTATTCAAAAATGCTTAGATAGATATGCATGATCCCTAGATTAGGGCAAAACCAAACTTTACATCTCACAAAGACCCATAAGGTGACTTGTATGTGGTTTAGTGTATATTAGATACAAGTGAGATGTTAGGATGATGAACAAAACTCAAGATGTTAATTTAGTGCATTCTTTTGAGTTCTAAGTTCATCAAAACACATAGGTATGTGTTTTCCCATCATTGGGAAAGCTAATGTACAAGTCATGTGCATTAAGCCCAAGGAACATGGTGGGATATTGGTTTTGAAAATCATTTTAAAATGCTTTTGGCAAACCTTGATGAAGATTATCTTTTGATAGTAATCATCATTGAATAGTTGATCACAAACTAGAAGAAAACACTAAAGTTTTTGCAAGTTCTCTAGTTTGTGTCAATCTTGGAAAATATGAAGTATTTTCTTATAAAATTATTTTTCCATGATAATATATGCCCTAAATAATGTCTACACAAATTTTCACAATTTTTGAATTTTTGTAGATTTTTCTAGGGGTTTCTGAAGTTGACTGAAATGGAATTTCAGCAACTATCAGAACTCTAATCGATCACCCGATCGATTGAGAAGACTATTCTCGCGAGCAAAAGCTCGCTGGATCGATCATTCGATCGATCTATACTGGCTGAATCGATCAGTGGATCGATTCAAAGCAGTTCAATCGATTGGGACCCAACTCCAATCGATTGAGGAAGCTGATTTTGGCTGGGAAAGCCTGATTTCAGCATTCTAAACTAGGTTTAGTCGAGGTAACCATTCCAAACCCATCAAAATACATTTGTATACATAAAAGGGGTGTTTTCATGTTGAAAACAAAGATGGATTGGTTAGGGAAGACTAAATTGAAGTTTAGGTTGAGGTTTGGTTTCAATATTGAATTTTGAACCTCGAAACTTCTAAATTTGGGTTTCCTAAAAGTTTAGGGATTCCAAGTCATTGTTGGTGCAATGACAGAAGTTACGTGCATGTCTTTAGGGGGAGTTACTCTTTAAGAACATGAAAATTTAATTTTCATACACCTTGGAAGGTGGTTAACCTTCTTTCGCGGAAATGCTCAAGGTTGAGCATTTGAAAATAATAGAGAGTGGATATCTTCGTTATTCAAAGGGTGTCTGCTCAAGGATGAGCATTTAAATGATCATGAAGGGTATGAGATCTTTATTATTGTGTTGATCACAACGAGTGAAGTTGTGAACAACGATAAGCAACTCTTCAGGGGGAGAGGTTGTAGTTGATGTGTGCCCAAAGATGGGGGCATGTTTATGATGTGTGCCAATAGGGGGAGAATGCATGGTTAAGTTAGGCCTCCAGTACCTAAAGGGGGAATTTGCCCTCTAGAAAAGGAGAAGAATGGAGGGAACCATCATTCAGATATTAGCATGAAGGGAGTTGAGGCTATAGGATTAGCCTAATTTCCTAACTTAACATGTGGCATTGTCAAACATCAAAAAGGGGGAGATTGTTGGTGCAATATTCCCTAGGTCAAGGTTGACCTGTTTGACTGGGCTTGAAGTGAGTCAAGCTCGAGTCTTGATGATTTGGTTTCGATGTTTGACAATATGTGTAGACAACACATGAACATTGCAGGTGTAATTGTTCATGTGGGGAGATCGTGAAGGAGAGTCAAGTAGGTCAAGGTTGACTAGATACTTGACTGAAAATCCTAGTAAGTGAAGCCAGGTGAAAGTCCTGGTGAGTGAAGCCAGGCAGAAGGAAACCCAAGTGAGTGAAGCTAGGTGAAAGTCGTGGTGAGTGAAGCCAGACAGATGAGAAGACCTAGTGAGTGAAGCTAGGCAGAAGAGAAATCCTGGTGAGTGAAGCCAGGTGAAAGTCCTAGTGAGTGAAGATAGGCAGAAGGGAAGTCCTGGTGAGTGAAGCCAGGCACGGGGAAATCCAGATGGGTCAAGATTGACCAGACACTTGGTGAGAGAGTCCTAGCTGGTCAAGGGTGAATGGATGCTAGGTTTTATGTACCAACAAATCATGGTTGACTGGATGTTGGTTTAGGGGGCTTTGGACTTGTTTTTGGACAAAACCCAAGATCTGGATTAATCAGCCGATTGATCCAGCAGATCTGGATCGATCAGCCGATCGATTGGATCATGCCCAATCGATCAGCTGATCGATCGGGTGAGTCCCCACGAACAGAACCCCTTTGGATCGATCCAGAGGTCCTAATCGATCAGTGGATCGATTGGGAGCTGCTGTTTGTGCGCGATAAGCCCTGGATCGATCAGCCGATCGATCCAGGCTATTCCAGAGAGCACAGAGGCACTCTGGATCGATCGGTTGATCGATCCAAAGCCTCCCCGATCGATTGGGAGCAATCCAATCGATCGGGATCCGACCGTTGGCGTCGTATTTAGCTGCAGGCGAGCGTTTCCTTCAGCAGTGCTTGCACGATTCATCTCTGATCTTCACCAGCGACTCCACAGCTCTCTTTCAAGTTTAGATCGCTAGTTCTTGAAGATTCTTGGAGGTTCTTCCAAGTCAAGAGGCGGATCAAAAGCAAGAAGAGAAGTTAGGGTTAGGGTTTATTGTAAGCTTTTGCTTGTATTTAATATCCTTTCCTTTCTTCTTGTATTGAGAGTTTGAAAGGCTTTTCCGCCTTCGGTAGTTACCGTAGAGGAGTGTGTTTATAGTGGAGGGTGCGTGAGTGTGTGGATCCTTGGATTAGTCACCTCTTGTGAGGTGGATACCAAGTAAAATCTATTTGTTAGTGTTGTATTTTGTTTCTTGTACATTTCCGCTGCACATCTTTGAAGAAACAAGCAACGCCAACCACGAAGCACGCGACGAGCTATTCACCCCCCCCCCCCCCCCCTTTAGCTACATTTCGGTCCCAACAGGACTAAATCCACCTGCAAGGTTTACATGATAATCCTTATGAGCTCCTCAAGGGGACATCATCAACCTAGATTACTAGGACACAGTTTCCTTTTATAATCAATAATACACCATATAAATAATATTATTTTTCAACTTATCGGGCCTATTGATTTAACTGAATAAATCTCACCCTTTGATAAATTAAAGAAATAAATACTAAGTATATGTGTTTGTTATTATATCGGGATTAAGAGTACACATTCCATAATAACAGAGGTTTTGTTCTTTTATGCAGTAAGTATAAAAAAAATAACCTCAAGTGGTCATGCTCAATACACACGTAGTGTACTAGTGTAATTATATAGTTAAGACAGACTAATACCAAATTACACTATAACTGTTCCAATGGTTTGTCCCAATGTATCTTGGTTGTGAGTTACTATTTATAATTTATAAGGAACTGATAACATAATCTTCTGTGTGGCACCACACACCATGCTATCTACAATATAAATAAATGAACAACTGCATTAACATGCAACATTTGACCAGAGTGATTCTCATTTCAAAATATAAATGTTCATATAAAAAGTTAGACTTTTAGTATACATCCTAACAAGTAGTACTACAATGCTCGAAATCCCTTCGGATGCATTCATAGGCACTTCCCTATTCTTTCACAACCTCTACCTTCGACGAATCAACTTCTACCCCTTCCTTCGAAATGATGTGGCATAGGAATGCTACCCTTTCCTTCGAAATAATGTGGCATAGGAATGCTACCTCCCCCTAGGACCTAGGGTTATCTCCCCTTAGGGTTTTCCACCTGCCTATAATTTACTAGGACTTTTGCCTAAAAACACTTAGGACTTTCCTCCAAGCTCATTCAACTTTGTTAGACAACAATTAACTTTAACTTTAGACCTCTTGCCATAATCAAAACTTAGATTAAATCGTCTGGTGCTCTCTACACCAATAATCTCCCCCTTTTTTATTATAGCAACCTGGTTCAAAGTTAATTAAAACATAACAATAAAATATAGAACTTAAGCATCAAAAGAACTTATGCATAAGTAAAATAATTTAAAAAAAATCCCTTATGCTCCCCCTTAATCAAAGGTTATATGTTTAACTTAACTTTAACCTTTCTCTCCTCCTTTGACATATAGCAAAAAGATACTAAGTTAGAGTGAGAAAAAAAATGATTTGTAAAGATAGTAAAACAACTTCTAATCGTTGTCATAATTACATCACTAAGCTCCCCCTTGAATAAACAATTTTAGTTTTGAGAGAAATTTAAAATTCTTAGTTAAGTATTAAAAAAACTTTTAAGTTCCTAATTAGCTTTAAAAGGATTTTAAACCTTTTAACAACTTTAAAGCTTATCTTTAATAAGAAAAAGCCTTTAAATACTTTTGAAAGGAAAAAATTAAATACTTAGCTTTTGATAGATTTTTAAAAAATGTAATTAAATACTTAGCTTTAAAAAGATTTTCTAAAAAAAATTATCTAAATACTTAGCTTTAGAAAGATTTTCTAAAAAAAAATTATCTAAATACCTAGCTTTAGAAAGATTTTCAAAAAAAAAATTATCTAAATACTTAGCTTTTTAAAAAAACTTTAAGTTTTAAAAATTCCTTATAAATATACTTAGTTAAGAAAATGATTTCAAATACTTAGCAATACTTTATCAAATACTTAGTTTTATCAAAACTTAGTTAATTACTTAGCTTTTAAAAAAAACTTAGTTAAGTTCATAAAAACTTAGTTAAATATATTTTTTTCAAATAGAAATGTTTGAACTTCCTTTTTCAAAAATATTTAAAGTTGATTTTCAAAAATGATTAGACTTTCTTTTTCAAAAATAGTTAAACTAAAAAAATACTAAACTTTTTTTTAAAAAATACTTTGAACTTTTTAAATAACTTTATTAAAATTTTGAAAAGAATACTTTAAATTTTGGGAAAATATTTATTTAAAAAAATATTTAATTTAACTTATGTTCTTTCACTTCCTCTTGATCAATGGCAAAAAAAAAAAATTTAAAAGAATTATTTAAGTTTTGAGGGTCCTAGAGTTCAAGCAAATAAAATAAGATAAAAGTAATTATTTATTTTCCTGATTTTTTATCTCACCCTTGCTAGATTATCAAACATGTGAATCTTATGGGTGATAGTGAGATGGTGAGAATTCTAAAAAAAGTTTGAACTTAAAAAATATTTAATTTTAAATATTAAAATATTTAAGTTTGAAAAATATTGAATTTCGAATATTTAAGCTTGTGTTGAAAATAATTAAGTTTTAATTTTTTAAATTATTAGGATTTTGAAATTAATTATTCTTTTGAAATTAATTAGGAATATAAAATTAATTATGCTGTTAAATTTAATTAAGATTTTGAAATTAATTAATCTTTTGAAATTAATTAAAAATTAATTAGAGTTTTGAAATTAATTAAAGTGACTTAGGTTAGTTAAATTGAATTAATTTTAGTTGAATTTTAATTAAGTTAACTTAATTGAATTGAGTTTAATTAATTTGGATTTGGTTAACTACTATTTATTTTAAACCTAGGTCAATCTCACCTTTTTCTAGATTTACAATCAGGGAACCTTATAAGTTTTATGAGATGGTTAATTTATTCTTTAATTTAAATTTAAATCTAAAGATTGATTTACATTTGAGTTAGAGTAAGGTTTAAACAGTTAGTCAATTAAATATTTTTTTCAATTATCGACTTCCAGGCTGTAGCGAGGTATTAGGTTTTCTTGGGTATTGGATCATCAACAACTTTTAGACAAAGCCTTTTAAAAAAATTAAATATTTAATTTCATTTCTGAAAATCCTAGGTCTAACTAGTCAGTGTAGATGAAGCCTAAGTCTTTATCTATGATAATCTAAGCATGGATAATAAAAAGTGGTAAAGCAAGCATCAAATAAAATTTATTTAATAACGGAGATGATCTTTCTATTGGCTCCCCCTGGATCATAGCCTCGATAGGGTCTATCAAGATAATGGATTTGATCCTTGGGGATCCAATATTGACCAAGTCCAACTTGATTAATCATGTTAGACTTGGGGACCCATGCTTGGACTATTCTTCTATTTGATCGATTCACTAAAGACAAGTATGATTTGAATCGATTTCTAGCCTTGCATCCAAGTCTGGTTCGGTTGTACACGACCCTTTATTTTCCAAGAATTAGGTCAAGGTTCTTGGAACCCAAGGTGAACCGTTCTAATGTATCCTTAAGTTCCTTGACTTTTCAAATTGGAATTCTCTTCCTCAAGTTGTTGAACTTGAGTTGAGGTTCCTTCTAGAATTTGCTCAGTCAAAGAACTCAAGTTAGTCACTTCCTTAAGGACTATTACCTCCTTTTGGAGTGACTTGACCCGGAGATTAGATTTGGCCAATTTTCTTAACAAGCACTCAATTAAATTTTGTAATTCATCTATTTGAGTGCCAGCGAACAGAGAACTTATAAAGTGGTTTGACCCTTTGGAAATGGGTACGGATCCGTAGCTTCTCTCGGACTCGGTTTCTGACTCCTTTTCGATTTCGGACTCGGACTCGATTTCGGTAATGTACGCTTGTGCTGGTAGAGCAGCGAAGCTTGCTTGCTCGTATTCTTCCTCGTCCGACTCTTCCAATGACTCGAACTACGTTGCCTTCAATACCTTCCTTTTTTCCTTGCTTCTGGTTTGGACATTCCAGCTTGTAGTGTCCCTTCTTCTTGCAGCCATAGTAGGCAACTCCAGACTTAGCTTTCATGTTCAATTGAGTCACCTTCTTCTTCTTAAGTACTTTCCAAACTAGTTTGACTAGTTCGATGGTGATTTTATCTTCTTATGAGTCCGACTCACCTTCAGACTCAGGTTAGGTTCGACGCTTAGTTTTTGGTTCCCGCGTTCTACTTGTTCCTACAATCAAAGCAATACCTTTCTCGACCCGAGTAGTATTAGTTTGTTCGTGAAGCTCGAATTTGGAAAATAATTCATCTAATTTTATTAAAGGTTCTTGGATACTTTGTAAGCATCTACCATGGATGTCCACAAAGTATTCCTTGGAAAGACGTTGAGTGCATACCTGATGACATCGTAATTTTACACCTTTTGATCGATTGCGTGAAGGTCCTTGAGCAGGTCTTGAATCCATGCATGAAGTTGACTTGCCAATCCACCTTCCTATATTTTTATATTATACAATTTATTTAATATTAAATCACGTTTGCTTACCTTCGTGTCAAAAGTTCCCTCGTGCAGCTTGACCAACTTTTCCCACAACCCCTTTCTGCTTGAGAACGGGCCAACTTGGTTCATCTCTTCTTTTGCCAGGCCGCATTGTAGAGTCTGAGTAGCTTTGGCATTAGCCTCGATCTTCTTTTTAGTTGGTGCATCCCATTTGTCGCATGAGACGAGGACTCCATCTTCGGTGGGATATGTGAATCCTATCTGGATGATTATCCACATCTCGACTTGTATCTTGAAGTGATACTCCATTCGGCTCTTCCAGTAGTCGAAGTCTTCGTTGGTGAAGAGGGGAGGGCGTGTAGTGCTATACCCCTCTTGGTAGGCTATTGAAAAATCTAGCTAGCATGCAAAAAAAAAAGAGAAAACTTGTCCCAAGACTTGGTCTTGGATTAGTAATGCGAAATAAAAATAAAATAAGGGTATTTTATGAATTTCGAGAAAAAATAACAAAATAATAATAATAAAAATATTGTGACAAATTTCGTTAAATGCGATATTTCACCAATTCTAACTAATAGTGAAAAAATAAAAATAATTTTTTCAAAAAAAATTTGAAGGGAAAAAACGAAAGACGTAAGAATATTTTTTAAACATAAACGATACATAATTTTATTTTTCAAAAAGGAACCCCCTGCTTGATTGGTGGTTTCACCAATTCAGAGTGACCCAACTCTAATACCAATTGTAGGATCGTTGCGCTAGAGGGGGGGGTGAATAGCGCTCGTGGCTAATTCATTTTGAAAAACATGATCGGAGATAATGCAGCGGAAATAAGAAAAAAGAGAAAAATAAACAATGCTAACACAACCAAGATTTACTTGGTTCGGAGCCTATGGTGACTCCTACTCTAAGGCCTGCACGTGAGAGTGCTTTCGATGGGCAATCCATTAATCAATCAAAAGTTACAAAATATTTATAATTGTAGTATAAGTAACTTTTAAATAACACAATACTAACGTCTTGGAGAAATAGATCTTCAGCGTAGTCTTCGTCGGAGCACCTTTCGGGTGTTGAGAGGCTTTATCGAAGCAGCTCGCAAGTACAGAAGTCGTTCTGAATGTCGTTGTGAAGCTCCTAGTCGAATGATGCTTATATAGGCTATTTCGGGCGCCTAGAATCCCTCCGCCTGGACCACGTGTTCCGGCCAATCGACGCGCTCCACGTCGGCTTGTAGATGACTTTTCGAGTCTCGACACCTGGACTGAGTTCAGGCGCTCGGACTGCTTGGGTGCCCTAGGCCCGTTTGGGGCGAGCCTGGTCCAGGCGCTCGAACTAGCTCCAGGCGCCCGGACCCCTTCCAGACATCCAGACCGATTTTTTCCAGCTTTTTATTTTCTGCAAAATAAAGTTAGTCCAGACAGTATCAAATATATGTAAAATATGAATTTGACAGCCTCTGACTGTCTGATTTTGACTTTGAGTTTCGTTGAAACTCTAGGTCGAATCGATGCTTACTGTTCTCTCTTAGGGGGAACACATCCTCATCTACTCCTCTCAGAAGAGTTTACCTTTTGCCAGATCGGTCCTCCACGACCGTCTGGACTTTTGCTAAGCGAGACTTCAGGTCTTCATGCTAAACGTCGCTTCATGATCCGTCCAGACTTCCACCTAGTCCTCGACCACTAGGATTTTCACCTTGAGTCCCTGACTTTAGGATTTCACCCAAAGTGCTCAATCCACTAAGACTTCGTCTTTCCTAACTCCAGTTAGGACTTTTCACTACCTAGGGGTACCTCCCCCTAGGAACTAGGATTACCTCCCCCTAATATTTTCCACCTGCCTAGATCCACTAGAAATTTGACCTAAGAACACTTAAGACTTTCTTGCAAGCTCATTCAACCTTGTTAGACAACAAGTAACTTTAACTTTGGACCCTTTGCCATAATCAAAACTTATGTTCGATCGTCTGGTGCTCCCTGCACCAACATAAACTGATCGAGATGTGACTGAAATAAGCGGTTCATGAGATTCATGAAGATCACAGGAGCATTTGTCAACCTGAATGGCATCACTAGGAACTCATAATGCCCATACCAAGTTCTAAAGGCTGCCTTATGCACATCTTCTTCTTTTACCTTCAGCTGATGATACCCTAACTTAAGGTCTATCTTTGAGAATACTACGACCCCTGCAATTGGTTAAATATGTCTTCAATCCTCGGGAGTGGGTACTTATTTTTCACTGTGACTTTGTTCAACTCCTGATAATTAATACAGAGCCTCATACTACTGTCTTTCTTCTTGACAAACAATATTGGCGTACCCCACGGGAAGAAACTAGGCCGAATGAAGCCCTTCTGTAACAACTCCTGGATCTGTTCCTTCAACTCCTCCATCTCTGGAGGTGCTAATCAATACGGTGCCTTATAAATTGGCACCGTACCTGACATAAGATTAATAGTAAACTCTACCTTCCTCTTGGGTGGAATGTTAGTAATGTCATCAGGGAAAACATTAGGAAACTCCCTGACTACCTCTACCTCTTCTAATGATGGATTGTTTGTAGTAGGGGCTGGAATCAAACTAGCTAAGAATCCTAGCAGCCTTTAAGAATGAGTTTCCTTGCTCTTATACAGAATATCACTTTGGACAAAGCCGAGCATATCAATGCCTTGAATCAGAACTGTTCTTTTCCTTTTGGTCTAATCAACATTGACTTTTGCTAGTAGTCAATCAATACCTATTCTTTGACAGCTAATCCATTTCGAGTATAACATCAAACTCTGGCAATGGTAATATGATAAGATCGACATAAATTGGGTGACCGTGGAAGTTAAGCTCAAACTCTCTCGCTATGCTAGAAGACCAGAGTGCCTTCCTTGATGGAACAGTCACAGTATAACCTATAGCAAGTTTAATTGTTTGAATGCCCCTACCGTTCACAAAAGTCTCAAATATGAAAGAGTGAGTAGCCTCTTAATTTAATAATGCCTTAGTGGTTATCCCTACTATGGAGATTTTTCCCGCACAATGGTCATTGGTCACACGCAAATTTCCTCATGATTTCAAGGTAGGTCAAGCACTAATAACGCAAACTCTACTACATTAATGATAACGAGTAAGTATACATGTAATGAGTGTAATGTCTGGGTTTGCCTCCTCGGCATGCATTACTTATATTCTCCCAAAAGCAGACTGCTTCAACCATGGACAATCCTTAGATGTGTCTAACAACTCCACATTTGAAGCACTTGTTCGATCCCCACATACATGTACCATAATACTTGCATTTGCGTTCCTTGCATAAGGGCTTTTTCTCAGTGTTAAGGGTGGCATGCTTGTGAGGTTGCTGCTTCTTCTGAGTTCTCTATGGCACTCTGAATATAGTTTCTTCCCTTGTTGTAGTTGCACCAAGGGTGACCTCTTCCTCTGCATCTCGAAAGCAATATTCTTTAGAGCTTGCTTAGTTCGAAAGGCCCTAGAAATTGTAGTAGAGTACTTCGTAGTGTCCTCTATCATGATATCATGGCGAATAGTCGGTCGTAATTTATCTATAAAGTGCCTCAGCTTCTCTGTCGCATCCTTGGTGATTAGGGGCACGAAATGACATCCTCGATCAAACTTCCTCACATACTTAGCCACCGATAAGTCTCCCTGCCTCAGGTTCATAAACTCTTGTGTCATCTGAGAACATACATCTGTAGTGAAATACTTGGTATAGAACACCTCCTTGAACCCATCCCACGTCAGAGAATTCATTTCCATGGAAAGCTCCGCTCCTTCCCACCATAATAATGCATCCTCTTTTAGTAAATAAGTAACACACCTCACTCTGTCAGTGTCATCCAAGGCCATGAATTTGAATATCACCTCTATAGATCGAATTCATCCCTCAACAACTAGTGGGTTAGTCGTTCTCGTAAAATCCTTTGAATCCATTTCCTGAAACACTCATACACCGCCTCGGTCCTCCCTCTGCGAGCAGTCTCAATGTGTCGTTCCAACAACAAAGTCATCCCTTGAAGCACACAATCTCCAATGCCAGACTACGGTGGCGATGGAGGCGTTTGAAGCACTCGATCCCCATTGCCAGATGGAAGTGGTGGTGGAGGCAGAGGAGGTTGCACCCTCTCATACCTCTCCTCCCCATGCCCCCTATTCCTCCTTATGTACCATCTAGGAGGTATCTCTGTACACAGTCCAAAATAAGCACATAAACCACATGTATTTTAAGATAAAAGACATATCAATTAAATTCTTAAATTCCTCAGTGTAACTAGTTAAATAAAATTTTATCCGAACTTTTAAACTTACAGACTTTGAGGCTTGACTTCTTGAGCTTCTCACAACTGACAACGACACACCCTTAATCAGGATCGATACCTATTGTTTCCGGTAAATTCCAGAGTATGCAAACTGATCGTCGAGGCTAGTGTTCGACACTATCTCCGTAAACGATATTGCTCCGCTACGGTGCTTAACGGATTGTTGCAATTCGTTCCTAAGATACAACGACGACAATCGTCTCGGAATCGTAGCACTCCGACTTCCGAGACCAGCGAACCTTCTCGTAGGCTTCTTGGACTCTTGAATGCACAAGATGAGTGAGTGAATACTTGAGGAAGAGAAGATTAAGTTGAGTAATTTGATTCCAATCTGGAGGGTTCTATTTATACAGAAGGAAGAGGCTTTAGGGAGGGGTGTGACCTTTGGGTGGATTAATCTGGGCCGTCCGGACTGAAGAGTTATAACCCTTCACATAGCCCCTTTAATCTCATCCATCAGATCTAAGAGTTGTGACCCTCAGATCTATCAGCCATCGGATCTGGATCCATTGATCCGATGCTTCAGATCATGTCTCATCCCAAGCCGTCAGATCATGACTCATTGTGATCCAACGCTCTAGATCGCATCACAAGCGATCCACCATACTTCTTTGATCAACGTTGATCAACGGCTGCCATCCGTTCGCCCAACCAACTGTCCAGTCATCTCCCTTTGCCCACGAGGATGCCACATAGGCGAAGTGCAAAGTGCGCCTACAAAGCGCCCAAAGCGCCCATTGCGCACGTGCGCACGTGCGCACGTGCGCACGTGGCGGGTGGCGGGCTCACAGGTGCGAGCACCTGCTCGCCCCTGAGCAGAGAGTACCTGGTACTTTTCTGAGTTAACTCCAATAACTCAACATCATTAATAAGTAAGGAATGCACATCGGAAATTTCCGATGTGGGACTATTCTCCCTTGCATTTCCTTAATGAATAACCAACGTTATTTTGGGCCGACTTTGAACATTAATTTCTCATTCACCCTTAATCGGTTTTGAGCAAATTAATAGTCTAAATCTATCTACGCAAAACATAGATTTCAATTTTGAAGTCAATTACGACTTTCAACAATTGATGGCTTCCGATTTTTCCTCCTCACAATCGTATTGGTCCATTTAGGCCCCAATATCCAACAATCCCCCACATGAATGGAAATTAATGTAATGCGTGTATGCATGCTGACACTTTACAAGAGTCCAATCGATAAGTCACTGCATCGGGAGAGGTAGCTTGTGGCTTTGAACCTTCCGTAGTGGAATGCTATCGAGTATACTAGGCTGCGCAGTGAACGTGATGTCTTGAACTGCTCAGCTGTTTGTGTATACTAAGACAATAACACCCACACAGAGACCTATCTCACCTACTTTAGGTTCTCATGGTTGGTTCCGTTTTGGCCATGGACACCATCTTGGATTCATGAGTGTTTCATTGAAGCGGTCTGTCTTCACACTCACATAGGTGACACTTCTATCAAGAGTATCCTACCATACTCCACCTTATAAGGTATAGAAGTCACTAAAAGCATAAGCTTAACCTCACTACATGAGGTAGGACAACAAATTCATCCTAGGATTGGGATAGAGATAAACTATCTCTGTGCTTAACCACAACTTCTGAAGCTTGGTTGTCCCATTGAACCAAGATCTTGGGATCTCCAGTCAACAAGGTTGGGTTTTCCACTTCAGTCGTTTTCAGTTGTAGATTTTTTAATCCCATTCCTCTTGATGAGCAGTATACTTGATCTCGACTCAACCCTTTCGTAAGAGGATCTGCCAAATTATCTTTGGACTTAACATAGTCGATTGCAATCACTCCATTCGAGATCAACTGCCTAATGATATTATGTCTACGACGTATATGTCTTGACTTCCCATTATACATACTACTCTGTGCCCTTCCAATCGCCGATTGACTATCACAGTGGATCAGTACGGCAGGTACAGGTTTTTCCCAACTCGGAATATCTTCCAAGAAGTTCCGCAGCCATTCAGCTTCCTCAGCTGCTTTGTCTAGTGCTATAAACTCGGATTCCATAGTTGACCGAGCAATGCACGTCTGCTTAGTGGATTTCCAAGATACTGCTCCCCCACCGATCGTGAATACATATCCACTAGTGGATTTGGAGTCTTTTGTATCTGATATCCAATTAGCATCACAATATCCCTCCAACACAGCGGGATATTTTTCATAATGTAATCCATAGTTCATAGTATATTTCAAATATCTAAGAACTCGCATCAATGCCTTCCAATGGGCGTCGTTTGGATTACTGGTGAAACGACTCAGCTTGTTGACCGTACAGGCAATATCCGGACGTGTGCAGTTTGTAAGATACATCAAACTGCCTATTATCCGAGAGTATTCCAACTGCGATATGGTCTCACCATGGTTTTTCGCTAAGTGTTGACTTAGATCCATAGGTGTTTTTACAGTAGAAAGATCGTACGCATTGAATCTTTTCAATACTGATTCTACATAATGGGATTGTGTTAGAACTATCCCCTCTGATGTCCTGAGAATTTTAATTCCCAATATAACATCTGCTTGACCCATATCTTTCATATCGAAATTTTTTGTCAACATTTTCTTTGTAGTCATGATTACATCATGATTACTGCCCATTATTAGCATGTCGTCTACGTACAGACAGACGATTATATAGCCTTTGGGTGTGTCTTTGACATAAATGCATTTGTCACATTCATTTATTCTGAATTCGTTTGACAGCATTACTTTGTCAAATTTTTCGTGCCATTGTTTAGGCGCTTGCTTAAGTCCGTATAACGACTTAACAAGTCGACACACCTTTTTCTCATTTCTTGGAGCTATGAACCCCTTGGGTTGCTCCATATAATTTCTTCTTCCAACTCACCATTTAAGAACGCAGTCTTAACATCCATTTGATGTATTTCAAGGTCATACAGTGTTGCAATGGCTATTAGCACTCGTATGGACGTAATCCTTGTCACCGGTGAGTAGGTGTCAAGTAATTAAGGCCTTCCTCTTGCTTGTACCCTTTGGCTACAAGTCTGGCCTTATACTTGTCAATTGATCCATCGACTTTATACTTGCGTTTTAGTATCCACTTACAACCTAATGGTTTATTACCGGAAGGAAGGTCTACTAATTCCCAAGTATGATTATTCATGATAGACTCAATCTCACTATTGACGCCTTCTTTCCACATTGGAGCATCGGGACTAGAGAGAGCCTCACTTAATGTTCTTGGTTCCATTTCTGACATGAAAGTCATGTAATCTGGCCCGAACGATTTCTCAACTCTAGCCCGTTTGCTACGACGTGGCTCTTTGTTTTGATCGTCAATAGTTCTTTTATAACAGCTAAGTTCGGTAACGACATTCTCGTTTGAACTTCCGTTGTTATCATTTTCAACATTTCCCTTCTTATTTGGGAATACGTTTTCAAAGAATATTGCATTCCGAGATTCTATGGTTGTTCCCACATGAATATCAGGAATGTCTGATTTGTGAACTAGGAAACGATATGCACTACTATTATGGGCATATCCGACAAATACCGCATCGAACGTTTTAGGTCCGATCTTTACTTGCTTTGGTTTAGGTACTTCGACCTTTGCCAAGCACCCCCACACTTTCAGGTATTTGTACGATGGCTCGCGGCCTTTCCATAGTTCATAAGGAGTTTTATCACTTTTCTTATGAGGGATTTTGTTGAGAATGTGATTTGCCGATAATATTGCTTCCCCCCACAAGTTTTGAGGTAAGCCTGAATTTATCAACAAGGCATTCATCATCTCTTTTAGTGTCCGATTTTTACGTTCGACAACACCGTTCGATTGAGGTGAGTAAGGTGCCGTTGTTTGATGAATAATGCCAGATTCTGAACAAAATTCATTAAACGGTGCACCATATTCTCCACCTCTATCGCTACGAATTATTTTAATTCGTTTGTCAAGTTGATTTTCAACTTCTGTTTTATAAGTTCTAAATGCCTCTAGGGCTTCGTCTTTACTTCTTAAAAGAAAGACATAACAGAACTTTGTGCAGTCATCGATAAAAGTAATAAAATACTTTTTACCTCCTCTAGTTTGCACAAATTTCAAGTCGCATAGATCACTATGTATTAACTCTAGAGGAGTCGTTGACCTTTCCACCGAATGAAAAGGTAGTTTCGTCATTTTTGCTTCCACGCACACTTCACATTTGTGTGTTCCGTCAACATTGACGTTTGGTAATAAATTTAATTTGACGAGACGTTTAAGAGTATTATTATGCACATGTCCGAGTCGATCATGCCACAAATTAAAACACTCAATAACATAGCTGGAAGCATTTATTTTATTACCATCAATATTTCGGAGTACAGGCATTACAACCATTTTGAATAGACCCTTTTCTAGGTACCCCTTTCCTACGAAGATATTATTCTTCGTAAGTACAAAGTTGTCTGACTGGAACACTAGCCTAAATCCGGCCTTAACTAGTGCCGCTCCAGAGACTAGGTTCTTACTGATGTCGCGAACATGGAGTACATCAATGAGTGTTAGCTCCTTTCCGGACGTCATCTTCAGAACAACTTTTCCGAGTCCGACAATTGGCGACGTCGTGGAATTACCCATATAGAGCTTCCTGCCATTTATCGGAGTATACTTGGAGAACATCGCCTTATCGGAACAGATATGACGAGTTGCTCCAGTATCAATGAACCACTGCTTCGGGTTGGTATCCACCAAGTTGGCTTCAAATACAACCGCAGTGAGATCCAAGTCCTCAAGAGAGGTTGCGACGTGGTTCGCAGCATCCTTTGGCCCCTTGGTTGGCTTCTTCGGGCGTCTGCAGTCCTTGGACAGGTGTCCTGCCTTTCCACAGTTGTAGCAGGATCCCTTGAACTTCTTTGCTTGTGCCTTCTTCTTGAACTGTTTCGGCTTTTTAGCGTTCGGCTCGACCAGGTTGGACATATCGTCTATAGTCCGCTTGGTTCCTCTGCAGTCGGATAACTTTCGATTATCCTCCTCTATTCGTAGCCTCAGGATCAGGTCTTGCAGCCCTATCTCCTTTTGCTTGTGCTTTAGGTAATTCTTGAAATCCTTCCATGACGGAGGGAGCTTCTCAATTACCGCAGCAACTGCGAATGACTCGTTCAGCTTCATTCCTTCGGCGTCCAGATCATGCAGTATTAATTGCATATCTTAGACTTGAGATGAGACGCTCTTTGAGTCCACCATCTTGAAATCCAGAAACCGGCCGACGATGAATTTCTTCAGTCCGGCATTTTCGGTCTTGTATTTCTTCTCAAGCGATTCCCACAAAGATTTCGCTGTCTCCAATGAACAATACACGTTATACAACGTGTTGTCCAAGGCGTTGAGAATGTAGTTGCGACACAGAAAATCTCCGTGCGTCCACGTATCGCAAGCAGCCTTGCTACCGTCCGTAGCGACTGGCGGGTCTTCACGCAAAAACCGTACAAGGTTTAGCGTTGTTAAGTAGAACAGCATCTTCTGCTGCCATCTTTTGAAGTCGGCTCCGGTGAATTTCTCCGGCTTTTCTCCGTGCGGAATGGATGTCGGAACGGAACAGCGGTCGGAATGGCGGTTGGAACGTCGTTGGTAGCCATATCAGTTTGTACGGAATATCGTTTACGACTGTTGTTTCCGGTAAATTTCGGAGTATGCAAACTGATCGTCGAGGCTAGTGTTCGACACTATCTCCGTAAACGATATTGCTCCGCTACGGTGCTTAACGGATTGTTGCAATTCGTTCCCAAGATACAACGACGACAATCGTAGCACTCCGACTTCCGAGACCAGCGAACCTTCTCGTAGGCTTCTTGGACTCTTGAATGCACAAGATGAGTGAGTGAATACTTGAGGAAGAGAAGATTAAGTTGAGTAATTTGATTCCAATCTGGAGGGTTCTATTTATACAGAAGGAAGAGGCTTTAGGGAGGGGTGTGACCTTTGGGTGGATTAATCTGGGCCGTCCGGACTGAAGAGTTATAACCCTTCACATAGCCCCTTTAATCTCATCCATCAGATCTAAGAGTTGTGACCCTCAGATCTATCAGCCATCGGATCTGGATCCATTGATCCGATGCTTCAGATCATGTCTCATCCCAAGCCGTCAGATCGTGACTCATTGTGATCCAACGCTCTAGATCGCATCACAAGCGATCCACCATACTTCTTTGATCAACGTTGATCAACGGCTGCCATCCGTTCGCCCAACCAACTGTCCAGTCATCTCCCTTTGCCCACGAGGATGCCACATAGGCGAAGTGCAAAGTGCGCCTACAAAGCGCCCATTGCGCACGTGGCGGGTGGCGGGCTCACAGGTGCGAGCACCTGCTCGCCCCTGAGCAGAGAGTACCTGGTACTTTTCTGAGTTAACTCCAATAACTCAACATCATTAATAAGTAAGGAATGCACATCGGAAATTTCCGATGTGGGACTATTCTCCCTTGCATTTCCTTAATGAATAACCAACGTTATTTTGGGCCGACTTTGAACATTAATTTCTCATTCACCCTTAATCGGTTTTGAGCAAATTAATAGTCTAAATCTATCTACGCGAAACGTAGATTTCAATTTTGAAGTCAATTACGACTTTCAACAATTGATGGCTTCCGATTTTTCCTCCTCACAATCGTATTGGTCCATTTAGGCCCCAATATCCAACAATACCAACTAAAACATCTTAACATTTTATAATTTTTTTTAAAGATAAAACATGTAGTACCAAGCATCCGAAATTTCTCAATTTAGCTAACTCAACTCTGATGTTATGCATTTCGAATATGTTCAACTAGAAACCTAATAAAAATTATGTCTGAACATCATAGTAGTAAATAAATACCCAAAAAAAATCAAAATGTGCAACCAACCAATTAAAGGGGCCCAAAACATCTAACAATCAACTACATCATCGTCTCGTGAAGGAAAACTCCACTTCCTAATGCGGAAAATGCAATAAACTGAAATAAAAAAAAGGCCACCAAGTGTGCATTGCCTAGTATAAGCTAGCACATCTATCAAGACCCTCTGCCCCCTCATTACCTACACCATATGAACCTAGTAAATTTAAAGCCCCAACAAGTTCAATATTTTATAATAAGAAATAACTATACATACACATATTTTTTTAATATATTTTTTAAAAAATATCTTGAACATTTAAAATGAAAATTTAAATTCTTACTGCCATTAATTCCATGCACCTTCAAATTGTAATAAACTAACATCAAACGTTTACTTTTGCACCAATCTAAAACTTCAGAATATTTAAATGAGTATAGTTCATTGAAAATGACTCCTTTATCTCAATTTGTGTTTGTTTGGCTAAACATTTTCCCTAGTACTAGGCTTGGTAGTGTTCCCCAATATCCTCTAAGATGGGTTCCACAAACTTTGGTAAGGATTCCAATATCCTCTAAGTCGGATCCTTACCATAATACTAGGTTTGATAGTGTTTCTCAGTATCCTCTAAGTCGAGTTCCACAACACCTTTTCCTCTAATTTGATAAAGAATTTCAGTATCCTATAAGCTAAACTCCTTTACCCGTTACATTGCCACATTCAGCAAAAAAAATAACTTACTTTTCGTGCATTGGCCGTCATAAAAAAAGAATAAGATAATTTACTTTACATGCTAAAACAAAACAATTTACTTTTCATGCATTAAGAGTTGTTGCTAAACACAAAACGGTTTGCTTTTCATGCATAACAATAAAAGTCATTACTACATGCTATATTAAATAAATTAATGTGCTTAGTCATAAATAAAAAATAAAATCTTTAAGGAGGGTTTCCCCCTATAATATTCATCTATATTTTTATTTAACCACTGATAATTCTTTGATCAGTCTCTAGACCTTAAACCTTCCAATCAAATAGATTTAACAAGTATAGAACCTATTGATCTCCTTTAAACATGTTAAAATGTCTCAACCTTTCCTTCAATCAATTTACACTTAAAACTCCATTTTTTTCTTTTTGAGTCATTTCTGGTTTCAATCATATAGTAGAAAATCCTATTCTCACATTACCAACTAAAAGAAATTAGTTACCCAAGCTTATAAATGGACAGAATTCTGATTAAAAATTGTGAAAACACAAATCAACATACAGGCAACTAGAAAACCAACACAAAAAAAAACAATCGCAGTATTAGAAAAGATTTAACCACCAAATAACAAATCAGAATTAGCCCCTCCAACCTTTTTTCCTCACCTTGCCCATACCTTCTCAACCCCTCCAAACCCCCTCCCTTTCCAGCATCCCTACAGCAGCCGAACTTCCCAAAACAAAAACAGATTCCAGAATGAAAATTTTCGAGCAAGAAAATCATAGAACTTCATCAAAACCTTACAACGATGGGGGGGGGGGGGGGGGAATATACTTATTAACAATAAGGCATACAACCAACCTCAAAACATCCATACTACGACCCATATAGTGCAGACAAACATGTTAGAAAATTTGCCTTAGAATTTTGCGTCTGAAAAAAATACTTAGTGAGACATAGGGAAACGACGTTAAACGCTTCGACAAAGCTCCTCCTCAATCTTCTCAAAGATTGTTAGGGTTCGGATGTCTGTGTGTACCTTAATTTCTCTCATCAAGAAATATATTTAAAAAGGTAAGGAAAATGAGTTTTCAAACAAATTAGGTCGTGTCAGTTAATTTATTACTTAACATATTAATTACTCAGCCCTCTTTAGTATAAGTATAATTATGATACATAATTAAATTTAAAATAAATAAATCAAAATTTAAAACTCAATTTAATTAAATTTACTAAAACACATTTTGAGCACTACATGACGTATTAGAGTTTCCACTTACCTAGTATCCAGTCAGCTTGATTTATTAAATCTTTCTTAGTTGAGCTACATACATACTTAGTCAACGTTGTTAGATCACAACATATTTTAATTTTAAAATTTTGTCATTATCAAAATTAAATTTGATTAGTGCTTCTTACACAAATATATTTCAAATCTCTCTCACTTAGAGAGATTACTTGATTACCATGATTTACTCTCTTATCTCTCTATGGGGCCGATAGTAAGGAATGTTTGGGGATGAGGGAGTTACTTCTTTGCCCCTTCGAAAAAAACTCGTGTGAAAATTTTGAAACAAATTAGGATTATTTGGAAGTCGATTTTGTATGGTCTTATTTGAAAAAAATAGAACAAAGGAGTTTGTGCTCCACTTGAAATCTCTCAAACTATAAACCCTCGCTACCGTCTCGCCTCCCTTCCTGCAACTGCCACCGGCGATCGATCCCGTCGCCGATGCTGAACTTCCTTAGTTTCCATCGACAGAACTCATCTCCGCGTCCTCTACTCGTACACATCTGCGCTAATTGAGTTCTTTTCCGTGTTCACTTACAAGCATCACCGCTGTGAGTTGAATCCGTCGCCGCCACCACCGCCTCTAATTTCTTCGCATCTATAGATTCTTGGCGCCTTCCCACCTGCTGCAACCTCTGTCGCGGCTTTTTGCTCCTATGGAATCGCAGTCGATCAACTCCCAGTGTGACGTAGCTGCGAATCCAAGGTCTGCACAGTTAAGCGGAGGGTCTTCGTCAATTCTACTGTACAGGCAGGGTGATGAAAGTTGAAAACGAACTTAGTCAAGCTCATTTGAATTTATAATTAGCTAAATAATAGTGTAGATGTTTGTCAGCATTTATGCGTTTCTTGAGTTTGTAAGCATAAAATCTCTAACCTTATTGGAGTTTTAGGTCTTTGACTAAAATGATATCGTTTTAATATCCTGTTGACGTTCTGATATGTCAATGACAAATTAAAGGTGGAAGGGAATAAAAGGAAAAAAAGACAACTATGTAAGTTTAGATTGTGTTACATTTGGACTGATACAAGTTTGACATTATCTTGTATGGATACCAACTATAAAAACAAAATAATATTATCTCAATTCATCTTGACCTACATTGTACCATTCCAAATGTGAGTGTCATGTCATCAACATGATGTGGTACTCGTTGACATAATTAATATATAATACATGAGACATTGTCTATGTGAGTAATAACAAATTTTGGTAATTTATTAGAATAGTATATTTTGATTGTGTTTTCCAACATTATATGATATTTCATATCACAATTTTAAGATTGCTTTTGTGTATCTTTTAGGAAAAAATGATTCTATGTTAAATATTTAAATAAACATGATGTTATGCTTAGGCATAGGAGGGATAGTGAACGTGTTAGATGTTCCACCATTAAAGTAGAGTAGTGGCTAAGAGCTCACTCTATTAAGAGCATCTCCAATGGGAGCTCGGAGCTCCCACTGGTGACGTGGACGGAGCTGCTCTGTGAGCCGCTCCGTCGTCAGTAATTTTTTTAAATTAATTTTTAATATTTCTTATTAAAAAAAAATAGAGCTCAATGACAACGAGGCACTGACATTGAAGGAGAGATAAAAAATATAATGAAAAAATGTAATGAAAAATTTAATTATAAAAATGTAATTTTTTTTATAATTATAAAATTTTAATTATATATAAGGTAAAATATGAAGGAGAGATAAAAACTATATAATGAAAAAATATGGGACCCATGAAGAAGTTGTTGAGAGGTTTTTTGATAGTGGAGAGATATATAGGGTGCCCACGACTGTGGATGCTCTAATGCCCTATCCAATCAATGGCTCAACTTTGATTTTTTTTTAAACTCAAATGACATATTTCATTGTAATTAAAGTTTAAGAGCTATTGGGTTCTATCTTTTGTTGATTATAATCTTATGTTGATTTTGCTGACAGAATAAAAGCGATGAATGTACAAAGAGAAGTAAGGAACAACAATAGTGAAATTTACAGATTCTGAAGCAGAGCCTCTTTGTTAAGGGTCCATCACAGAATATGGGTCCACCATAGCTCTAGGAAATAGTCAACAAGCTTCTAAATAGTGTATGTTAACCTAAGCATGATAAATATCCTCTGATATGGGAAGCCACTCTTTCTGTCATTGTCCATTAGGTGGAATAGGTGACTTATGCATTTTAAATATCAGAGCAAGAGCTTCTCGTGCAGCTTAATTCTTATTTGTAAAAGATCAAAGGTATCCTTATTCTCTGTAAAATTTGTTCAATATTATTTTTCTAACATTATTCTCGATATCACCTCATTAAAGGAGATGCATTCTACTTTAGTATTTGTATTTATCAAAGGGAGTATGTATTCCAAAATACCCCTTCCCACCACTTGTGCAAATTGAAATGTTGAACTTCCTTCTACTCACCCAAACGAAGTACTAAATCTTTCTATGTCTGTTTAAACCGAACCGCATTAAGAAGCCAAAGCGCAAATCCTTTCATTAAGTACTTTTGATTAAAAGTGTTTGATGACCTAACAGATTTTGGTTTTGTACCAAAAGTAATACAATTTCACCTCCTATGGTCCTTAAGTTTGATTGTGCTGTTCTTTCAATATTTTGAGTCCTTTAGGGCCATAAAACACTTTTGGCTAAAGGTACTTTTTGGCTATGAAGATCTCATATCAGTGCCAAATCGAGCTAAAAGTACTTAGTGGCTATGAAGAACTCATGTTTCTGCCAAATCGGCACCATTGCAACCTCATTGGTTTGCTTAGTATATCTCTACTTTTTTTTTTTTCAAGATTTTGAGCTCAGATTCATGCCAAATGTGCCCTGTTGCACCTTGTTGATCATCATAGGTTAAGGCTTGATCTTGAGTCAAGCCTTCTGATAAGGCTTTTGTTCTGTAATTTAATGGAAGCCTTTTATTACCTTTTAATTCTTTTTCTTGCATATTATGAAATATAAATCCTATGTGTTCATGACATGCATGCTTTATTTGATTCGTACTCATTGTTTATATTGATGCATGCATGTAGTATTTTTCTTCTACGAGGATGCATGTATAGAATTGCTATCTATATAATGATTAGAGATTATTCTCATGACTTGCTGCTTGTCACTAACTCATCATGTATGATATACTTACGCTAACATAGAGAACTTATACTCCTTGTATTATTATTCAGTTTACTGCCCATTAGATCATTTGTCCAATTTCTTCCATGGATGCCAAGAAAGCCCTTGCTCTTGTTCAATCTAGGCTCTATGACCCTAATTATATCCATGCAATGTTCAAATCCTCTGAGGAGAGCAACTACCGAAGTACTATCTGATCTCCCACCTCAAATCCTCCATTTTTTCTTTGCCATTATGGATTTGGTAGATTCTACCATTTCTCACTTTGTTCATTTCTGGATCTCTAAGAAAAATTTTTTCATTCATTTTCAGAAAATTGAAGTTCCTTATCATGAACTCCATTTCAAATGCTTGTAACAGCTCTATCCTCCTCCTTGGTCCTCAAGGATCAAGAAAGGTTGTGGTAAGGCCTTCATTAAAGAATCTACATTATAACCTTTAGCATCTTTCCACTAGACATACACAATTGTCCTTCTTGTTGTTCAGGTGGTTGACTTGGTCCTTGAAGATTTGAAAAGTCAACGCCCTGATTTGATTTTATGGTATAGTATTATGTTTCTTGTTTTCTGACCCTTTTCACTGGTTTATTTTTTGTTGTCTTGTTCTATTGTGCATTTGTTAGTAAGAGATCTCTAAGTATATAGCAATGTTTTGTGTGTGTGTGTGGTTAGATCTTTATCAAACCTGCTTGGTTTTTTTCAATCTTCTTTGTTTTTCTGATTGTTAAAATTTCATAATGGGTAGATAGCCCATGCATTTGTGCTGTGTTTATTTAGTGGGAAGGAAGTAAGGAAGAAAGGAAATAGTTTTAGGGGAAACAAAGTAAGAAATACATTATCATATTTCAACCAATGTGAAAGCAAGTCACTTATGTTAGTTATAGATTTTTCCCTCTACTTCCATTTAATTTTGGCTGCTATAAAATGGAAGATTTGGATGAGATGATAATCTTTTCTCCCCTTATCTTCCTTCCAAGTAAACAAGATGATTTGGCAATTCAATTCTTTTTCCTTCCCTTACCCTCTTATTTCATCCAAGTGAATAGCATGATACTTGTGAGCTTAAAATGTCTAAGAAAATAGAATGTCTACTAATATCTGAACTGGAACTATTAAATTGTTATTCTGATTTGCAGAGAATTTTATTGATCTTAGTATAGAATAGAGAAATCAGTGGAAGGGAGGAATTTTCAAGTGGAGCACAAACCACATTGTTCTTTTTTCAAATAAGACCCTCCAGTAAACAATGAGCATGATTAAACAGGATATTTCGGTATACATGATTTTGGTATACATCCTAATTTCGCAAGTTCCAAACCATATTTTAACTTCCTAGTTTTTCTTCCATTCATTGTTGTTTTTACTTGAGCAAGTTACTTATGTTTTGCAGGATGCAGACCAACTTCTTGATAAAAGAGAAAGAGTCCGATCCAAGTTTTCTCGCAGAAAAACTACTTTTTTTTTCCTTCTCTAACTTATCATGAATTTCTTATCAAGTCTAATATCTTTCCAAACAATTAGTCCTCAGTTTTCATCATTTTGATATGTTATCAAATTGATGGAGCACATATTATACTTGCCAAAAGATTTAGGTCTCCCCTCTAAATATGTTGCAGAATTCAATTCACTTATCATCCTCTTGATCTCACTGTGTACATTCAATATTATTGTGTAACTTGCTTGTTAGAGAGGATTAATAACCAAAACTGCAGAGGTTGCTACTTGTACTGGAAAAATAGTCCTGCAAGTCTTCTGTATAAATTCAATTACCAGTATGATTTTGATGTGAGATTATTGTTGTTATGATGGATATACCTGGATAGATGACATGTAAAATGCTCTAGGATTCATGATTTTTATATGAGATTATCTAGTATCATGATTTACTTGTATTTATGAGATGCAAAACGCTCTAGGATGCATGGATATGCCATCTTAGTTCACATAGTTCCAGTTCAAATAGGAGAATGCACAAATTTCTTTCTCATTATTATTATTTTCATGATCATTGAGTTGTGCAGTAATTAGTTAATGAGTAAAACTGTGAGTGTTTGCAAGACATTTTAAATGAAAACTCAAAAAAATCCTGGATTCTGTTTTATATATCAATGGAACAATTAGCAACTTGGTGCAGTTTCTGTAAGTTTATTTATCTTTTTTTTTTCAAGATTGAAGCACTGTACTTTTAGTTTTTAGTTCATCTTTTGAGAAATTTTCCTTCAGATTCCTAGCTGTGGCTTCTATAAATTTAGAATCTGGTTTGATCCCTGGAAAATCTCAGATTTCCCAGATTATATTGCCAGCAACAGCCCCAGAGTCAGTCCTCCAAGGTTTGTTACTCGTGCCATTTGCTGTTTATTCATAACATTGCTTTTCCTGGGATTGTGATTATCTGTAAATTTGAGTAAATGTAACGACCCGGCCCTCTTGGCCCATTTGGCGACCCTCGGGTCGTCGACCGTCGGCCCTTATGTCGTCGGCCCATTTGGCGACCTCTCATGTCGTCGACCGACGACCCTTTGGCCGTGCCGTTACTCACTAGGACTTTCCACCCCTGGCCAGTGGATTTTTGCCTCCCTCAGGATTCGAACACTAAACCTCCAGGCTTAAGTATTAGAGTTTATGAATCCTGGTAACCAAGTGAGATCACGCCCCCAGAGGAGTCCCTGTCCGAGAAAATTTCGGCAGCATCTCCCCTGTACGGCGGACAATCAAAAATTTTCTACAAGCACTAAATACTCAGCCACAGGCGGCTGGAATCATAGCAATAATAAAAATCAATCACCACACAGTTTATATATATATTCAGCCTCTGGCTGACACAACCACGCAGTAATAATATTCTGACTCAAAAACCACCCTACTCAACTACACTCGTAAAGCTCAAAACCGACGAACTCACCTCTTCTGCCATCCAGGCAGGCATGTAGTAGAAATAAAACCAAATCCAAACCCATCAATATAATAAAATCTATATCATGTCCATAAGCAAATAATCCAGAACATAACGAGTTCAAACAGTCTAGAACAGAAAGAAACCAAAGAAAACTAAACATATCCTGGAGGTCTGCAGGACTAGCACTATGTGCAGTGAGGACTAGCGACTGGAACTCCCTCCTGACAGCATCAACCTGAAAATATCAACAATGGAGGCGGGGTGAGTCCAACACTCAGCAGGTACAATTGATATGCAAAGTAAAGAAATAACACCTAACACTAATCATGCGTACAGTCTTCTGATAAGAAAGATAAGAATGCATCTGAAATAAACAGGAGAATACTGTACTAACCAGGTCCTGAGTATAAGGTCAAACAGTCCGAGTGATATAGGGAATCCTGTATGCATGTCAAACATAGGTATCCAAACAATATGCAGCATATAAATGCAGCAAACACAAACACAAGAAATAAATGCATCATGCATATGATGCCAATGATGCGTCCTGGTCACCCCTGACGCCAGTCGATCATCTCATACAAAAGTGAGGCCGAGTGGGTAGGGCTGTGACAACCGTGCACTCTGTCGTCACTACTCCTGATGAGTGACCGAGTGGACGGGATGCTGTCGGAGTACACCTATCCTCCTACCCCAAATCATAGATGGGGGAGCGCAATGCTCTCAACTCCCGGTACTCAAAGACGGGGAGGAATCCCTGCCGGATAACACGTTGTGTCACACTACCCATGAGCGGACCAACGGTGCCTAACAGAGTCCCTGCTGCAACACACTCAGCCTGAATCGACCACTAACCCATGAGTGGTGGTGTGTGCAGATCCATGTAACTGGCGATGTGCTCAACAATAATGGAGCGGACTATCGCACAGCATGCAATCATGCAAATGGTGCATGACACTAACCACAAGAATATCCTGACCTAATCCACATATATATAAAAATGCATCAAAGGTCAACGAATCCAAAACAATCCAAAGGTATACAGAAGGTATAAAACCTAAGTCCTGAACATGGTCAAGCATGACATATCACTACCCCTATAAGCATGTATAAACAGGTAAAATATACCTGAGATGCAAAACCAATCAATCAATCAAGCATGTAAGATTTGGGTAGTGATTAACCGAAACAAATAAGAAACACAATTAATGCAACATGTTAATTTAATTACTAAGCATATCAAATGACATAAGTCAAAAGTACCCGCCTCCAATCGAAATGGTCCAAATCTGACTCCGAGATACTCGTCTCGCGTCAAAGTCCTGTATATCAAACATAATGTCTAGTTTAGCTATTTCTATAATACCACAATTAGCCAAACTACATTCTAATCCAATTAAAGAAATTCTAAATTGGATCCAACTAATCCTTCCAACACAATTAATGAACCCTAATCAACACATAACAATCTATTCTTAATTCCAACTCAATCTACAACACGAATACAACCCTCTACTTCTTACCTCAATTCACAGCCACTTCTAATGACTCATAGCCGAAGAGTGTGATGCCGGTCGTTGCAAACTGACAAGGTGAAGTTGTTGATTTCCCAAATCTGCACTCTGGATCAAAATCAACACATTAACCCTTGAGCATAAAACTCAAATCATGATCCATCACCAGAAACAAACAACTAATCATTCACTACTCAAGCTGCACAGATTAAACAGCCCCAATCCTGTAATTGAGTCAATCCTCACTTAATGTACACACTTTGCATCCAAACCTCAACAAACCTATAAAAAAAATCAAAATGTCTTACCCAATTCCTTGTGCCGGCTCTGCTGGTGATCGGCACCGGCGACCAGGTGGATCCAAACTAAGCACAGAAGAGGGCAGATCAAAAGAGACCAGTGAGGGATTGTTCTGCTGTGATGCGCGAGGTCGGTAGTGATCGGGCCGACTGTGAACCCAAAATAGGCACAGAATTGGACGGCTCGGCACTGGCAAAGGTGTGGCGATGCTGTTTTGCTGAGGATAAGCGGCCGGCGGTGTGCGGCTCGGAAGAAATGATGAAGAGGAAGATGGCCGGCGTCAGTGGGCAGAGATCAGACTTCCGGCGAGCCCCTGTTGGCCGTGATCCAGAGAGGGAAGAGGGAGGCAGCGGCGTCGGGAGCTCGGCTAGGGCACCGAGGGGTGATTAGGGTTTCGGCTTCACCGAGAAGAGGAGGAGATGAAGAGAGAAACCGCCACAGCCGGCGGTTAGGGCTCGGAGAGGGCGCGGGCGGCGTCGGGGAGAAAAGGGCTCGGGCTCGCAGGTTTTCAGCGAGGAAGAGAAGAAATAAAGAAATAAAAAGAAAAAGAAACGGAAAAAAGGAATTATAAATATAAACAATTCCTCACTTAAATGGGTAGCCCAAAACAGGTTTTTCCCGGCCCCGTTTCCATCCCCGTTAACTCGTTCGTACGAGCAATGTAAAATTCCCGAAAAATTTCCAAAAATTCCGGAAAATTCCCTTATTAATATTTCTCTATTTTCTGGTATTTTACAGTAAATGCTCTATGGTCTTCATGGAATTGGTATATCTACTTTGTCTCCCACATTTGGAAGCATTAGCATTAATTATGGGCTGTACTATCAGTTAGATATTTTGTATTCAAAATAAAGTTGATATATCATGGGTGGTTGAATGCTCAGAGGCTTCTTGGTTATAAAACACAAAATATTAGATTTCAATTAGACCTAGTTTTACAAGGTTCGACCGACTCGATCGTCCTGCTTGCTGCATTCGACTTGACCAGCCTAATAGGTTGGCCCAACTTGTTATTATTGACAACTTCTTCTCAAATTATTTCACTAATAATAGAATATGATTAGAATATTCTAGATATATAAGCCCTTTCAAACAAGAGAAAAAAAACATCAATTTATTCATGAATATCTACAATATGTTTTCGATGGTGACTGGGTTCATGAATTATGGTCAACAAACAACATGGACTACAAGGTTCATTGGTCAAAGTGTCATAAGTACCTTATCTCACATAAATCGTTTACTACTAACTATTCAATATCCTTATGAAAAATCTATTAGTTAGAATTTGTTCACAATCAAATTCACTTTGAATTTGATAAGTGTATTGCTTGCTCAATAGATCTACATGTTGATTGGAGATTGGGAAGCGATATGAAAAAGAAACAATTACTTAATTATGGTATTGATTTATTGGTCTATATATTTTGTGGTAATTGTGTCAAGTATCATCCAACATGCCACCAAGAATAAAATAGAATAATAATAAGTATTCCTTGGTGCAAAGCAAGGGTTAGCTAAGGAGCATGAATTGGGAATAACAATTCCATGACAATTGGTATTTCAAGTTCATTTTTGTAACCCAACATAGGAATACTTATTTTATGTGGGAATTCTTAGGCAATCTGATGGCTATTACAAACATATCATAAAGCAAATTGTACTAAATAATTGTAAGGGACTCAAAAAAAAAAATCTAGATGTCAATAGAGATATAAGTGGGGAAAAAGATAATTATCAATTTTCTTAATTAGGGATTTTTTTAGAGAATAAGTATATCATTAGTTGCATGAAAATTAAACCAAAAAGATCCTTATGGATAAATACAGTAATTAAGAAATGATTGAAAGTTTTGTTTCACAAACTATTTTATAACTACTATATGTAAAATTTTGATCCAGAGATTGACAATTATGATAAGTTTAGAAATTATATATATATATATATATATATATATATATATATATATATATATATATATATATATATTTATTTATAATATTAAATCAAATGGGGGTAAAATTGTAGTTTTGACTTTCAAATATATTCATATTGAATTTAGGAGATATGTAACTGGTTAAGTTATTTGACAAAATTTTGAGAAGATGCTTAAGAAAGGGAGGAAAGTATTTTTTGGTTAACTATTCATATGAATAAAGTGTAGGTGCAGCGGAGGCCGGCAAGAGGGGGTGAATTACTGAAAACAAAAAATAAACTATACCCTCCTCGGATTTCAACTCAGAAAAGCAATAGTAAAATAATAACAAATAAAGAAATAGAAATTAAGCAGAAGACAGGAATTTAACCTGGTTACAACCAAGAGAGTTGTTAATCCAGGGCAGTAACAAAAGCGCAGTAGAAGATCTCCTTTTGTTGAAGGCGGAGAAGTCTTTTATACTTTGAAGCTTAGAACTATTGCTAGGAAAAATTATACAATTGATTGCTTGAGTTGTTGTTTATTTCCTAACTCTAGGGGCCTTTATATAGGTCTTGAAAATCTTATCCCGAGAGTCCAAGGCGCCTCCAACAAGGTTCAAGGCGCCTCCAGCTCGGTCAGCGGATAAAACTTTATCCGCAGCGCAAACGGTCAAACTGACCAGGCTCAAGGCGCCTTAAACAAGCCTTTCAAGGGGCCTTCAATGTTGAAGGCGCCTTCAATATGTTTAAGGCGCCTTCCATATGTTTAAGGCGCCTTCAATATGTTTAAGGCGCCTTCAAGGTTCCTGCTACAGTAATTTCTGCTACAGTAATTTCTGCCTCTTTTGACTTCCGAAGCTCCGTTCTTTTGGGTGATTGCGGCCAACCGAAATAGGGCTCACCCGAACCCAATTCCCGGCCTTCTCCTCGAGCAGGCTTCCGTCCGGCTTCTCGTCCCTCGAACGCTGCACACGTTCTTCTCACTCCACCGGAGTACTCTTCCGCAGCTCTCTCGTCCTTCGGACGCACCAAGCCCGTCGACTCTCTTCCCGTGCCGTCCTTCTCGCTAGCTGCGTCTTCCGCTCGACTTCCTGTGCTCCTAAGTTCCTGCACACTCAGACACAGGGATCAAACACAGCAGGACCTAACTAACTTGGTTGATCACATCAAAACTACCACGGGGTTCAACATAAAGGTGACATGATTTTGTTCTAATCATAGAAAAATAAATTGATGTTCATATCAGCAAATTTTACAAAGGGTGATTGAAAATGAATAGGACAACAACAATAACTAAATCTTATCCCACTAGGTGGGGTCGACTATATGGATCCTTTTACGCCATTGAGCTCTATCTCCTACTATACCATCATCTATATTTAAATAAATTTTATCTTGTTTTATTGTTGCTAACCAAGTCTTATTTTGTCTACCTCTTCCTTGTTTGATGTGTGTTTGTCATAATTTCACATCGCCTAACTGGAGTATTTATTGGTTGTCTAAGTATATGCCTGTACCATTTTAAACGTCTCTCCTAGTTTTTCCTCAATAGATGTTACACCGATTTTTTCTATAATACTCTCATTTCGTATTTTGTCCATTCTCGTATGTCTATACATCCATCTTAACATCCTCATATCTGCAACTCTCATCTTTTGCTCATGTGCTTGAGCCATAGCTCAACATTCAGCTCCATATAACATAGCAGGTCTAACTGCGATTTTGTAAAACTTTCCTTTAAGTTTTAGAGGTACTTTACGATCACATAGAACACTCGACGCTCTTCTCTATTCAACCATCCTGCTTGTATTTTATGTAAGACATATTTCTTAATTCCTCCATCATTTTGTAAAAATGCTCCTAAATATTTAAAGCTCTTGGTTCCGAGCAATTCATCATCTCCTATTTTAACAATTATCTCATTACGTCTAATATTGCTAAATTTAAATTCCATATATTCTGTCTTTATTCTACTAAGTCTAAAACCTTTCCCTTCTAGTGTTTCCCACCAAGATTCTAGTTTGACATTTACTCCTTCACGTGTTTCATCCACCAAAACAATATCATCTGCAAACAACATGCACCATGGTATTGCATCTTGAATGTTTGTAATGAGTTCGTTCATAATTAGTGTAAAAAGATAGAGACTTAGAGATGATTCTTGATGTAACGCTATCTTTATTGGAAATGCTTCAGTTACTCCACCTAAAATCTTTACTCTGGTCGTTACATCCTCGTACATATCTTTAATTAGTTCAATATATGTTACGCTAACACCTCTCTTTTATAGAATTCTCCATATAATTTCTCTTAGAGTCAATGAATATCATGTTTAGATCTTGTTTTTGCTCCTGATATTTGAATAATTGATGAAACAAAATTTTCAGAAAATTGATGTTTGAAGTCATCATTGATAGAAAAAGTATTGATGAACTGTAAAGGAATTGTGTGGAAAACTTTATAATATTGTGACATTAGTGGTGATACTTATGAATAAGTGTGGCAAGTAAATAGGAAACAACATGCAAAATATTTTAATACAATGCTAAACAGATTGTTAGTTTTAACAATAAAAGAAAAAACTAATATGCACATTAATTAAGTGTAACTCTAGAATGCTAAATGAGAAAAAGAATACTATGATGAGGTGACAATCAATAGATTGTATAGGTAGATAAATTAGATCAGTTTGGAGTCGAAGGGGTGCGGAGGATAGGAAGGGGACAGAGTAGATAACATTGGTCAAGTTATTCAAATATTTTTGCCTTTAATGAGGATAAATTTTATTAGGATAAACCCCCCAACTAGTTGGAACTAACACAACTTAGGGATGACAATGTAGCAACCTCAAATTGTCATTGGGTTTCATGTGTTCTTTATAGTATTTTTTTTATCTTGGCTTTTTGATTATATACTCTATAACAATTAAATAAGCCTGTATGAGCATTCATGGTGTTTGAAACATGACTGATGACTGAGCAGGAGTCTCGATTCTGGAACTATACATTCTGGTGTGCACGAATAGGTTGAAATGTAAAGAGCGGAATTCATACAACTTCAATTATCATGAAAGGTAAGTCAAAATTTGCTCCATTTATGATTGGTGTTAAAGGCAGTTGCTGAAATGAATTCTTTTTGAGTATAAAGATGAGACAGTTTGTGTCTGAGGGTTCTTATAGGCTTTTGAACATCTCTTGGAACGAGAGTTGTTTAGTTTTGTTCACAACAAGGGACGTAATTTGTCCATTGAACTTCAACCAGTGAAACTTTTGGTTTCACCTCTTGAACTGTACCTGGGGTTGAAGTAAAGCTCTTCATGCCCTGTATGTGCTCAAGCTATATTTCTCATAACTAATTTGATCTTAGTAGTTAATTATTCCACAAGAATGTCATATGCCTTGTATAGCTGGGAGATGCAAGGATCTTATTTTCTGTTTCAGGCCATCCTTTTGAAATCGTTCAATCCACTGTGCGTGCTGATACCTAACGATGGTAGTCCTGAAAATTTATTTTTGATACTGAAGGATGATTATATAGAAGAATTTTGGTTAGCCATACAAATTTAGAACTCAGGATAGCTATATCGTAGTCCCATTTTCTTGAACTGAAGGAAGTAAATCGTGCTGAGGATATAATTCACTGTAATGCTTTTTTCCCTCTATAATGACTAAACAATTAACTAACTTAAATTCCCAATTAACTTGAAATTTCATTTAATCAATTGCTCAATCCTTAAGTCTGCTATAACTAATTCTAGTTGATTGAAGATTGAACAAAAGCATTGTTTGTTCTTTGAACCCTTACATTTGGTTGATTGCTCAATAGTCAATTGAATATTCTAGTCCATTGTGACTCACCAAAACATTGTGATCCTTGATCACAACAGTTTCTTCAATTTCAACTAATCCTCAAAGCGTGTGGTCTCCCACCCGGTTCTCCCATCAAGTACATTTGGAAGCGCGAGCAGCTCCTTATCCAGCAACCATCATTTTAGATTTTTCATTCCAAGGGAAATATCCAATACCCTGCAGTACAATCAATTTCTTCAATGATTGCTTTATCTAAGTTCATTAGTTGATTAATCATAGTCACTTGTTGGTTGAACCAACACTAGTCAATTGATCTTAAGAGAGCTTTCATTCTAATTAAAGTTGAGTCCATTACTTAGTTGACTCAACCGCTAGTCAACTAGAGACTTCTTCAGTCGATTGATATGTTGATTATGACCCATTTAATGATCAAATTTACCTAAATTGAGATCTATCCATGCTCATTTAATGATCAAGTTCACCTAAATTCATCTTGCAGTTGTCTTCCTCTTCTGCCATGAGATCTTCTCCCATGATACTTCTCATCCCTAGGATGCATTGAGAGCTTGACTCTCCTTCCACGACATCCTTCTTGCTCCATTTATCTAGTTTGCCTTTATTCATCTCTGATCAAGTTATTTGTTCCTTGGATGCAGCGAACCTTCAACTCTCTTTTAGTGTTATCCCTCTTGGTCCACGTACGTAGGCCACACAATTGCACTTTGATGCCTTTATACTATAGTTTTTAGGGGTATGCCAACCATTCTTCTCCAATTTACATGGAACCAAGCTATCAGGTTAATTATGACCTTGACCGTGTTAAGTCATCTCAACTTGTGTATCCATGGAGGCCATGTACGTTCAAACACATGAAAGCATGTAAAATCTAATTTAAATTGTTTGTCCAAAAATTTAATTTAAACTTTTTACCTGAACATCAAAATTCATAGTTGTGGCATTGTTTCACCAAAATCAAGCATATAATCATACATTTCAATTATAGCAAAAGGTGATTATGCTCATCTCAGATCCCATCCCCAAGTTATCTGAAGGGAAGTAAATCATGAGGTCAGAGGCGAGGGTGTAGGAGGGTTTTTTTTCGAGGATATGTGTCTGCCGGGAATTTCAAGCATCATAGTATAAATTTCATCTATGAAATTGAGTGTGCAAATTTATAGAGATAATCAATTAAATTAAATACATTTTAATTACATTTCTCTATGCATGATAAGCATCTTAGGATCATAAAAAAATTGCTAAGCATTGCCAAACAACAAAATTGTATCTAACAAAAAGTTAGGTTTCACGAATTTAAACCAAGATTCTATTTTGTATCAAAATTGATGTAAAATGGTATACATGGTGAAAAATATTCTAAGCATGTTGTAGCAACATCCTATGACACTAGCATTTCATCAAGAACTTTAAATATGTCAAAATATCATGAAAGTTTGAAACTAGACATTTGGTGTTATTCTAGTGGAGAAAACTAACTGTCGCAATTGACTAGACTATATGTTATCGTATATAATATTTACTAGTCCAAATTTGAAATTTCATAAATAATCTTATTGAAGAAAAGTTTTCGGCAAAAATTAAAAGGGCATTCCTTTTTTATTGAAATTGTTAAAGGGGCATTTCGTTTTTATTTTTCATCAAAACAACGCTAGACTCCACCCGCCCCTCTATGAGATTACAGTGCCACTCTTAAGTTTGATCAATTTAGGGTTTTAGGACCTAAATCGATTGGGTTTGAATCGGATGAGTTTGGACCTCATAATCACACACTAGCTGATTTATTAGGGTTTAGGGTAGTAAAAATCCTGCCTAAATAATAAAATATTATTATATTGCTTTTCAAAATCCAATTTAATCATCTCTTTGCTTTAGTCATCAGAGAAGAAAGAAACCTTCTTCATTGACCATCTACCTTGTGTTCCCATGTATGTGTATTAATCTTCTCTTATTTATCTTTAAGTTTCTTCCTTGCATTAGTGTTTAGGATTTAGTGCGTGTTTGGTTCGGGGTTATCGCTGATAACCTTAGTTGGTTATCAACGATAACCTTGTTTGGTTTAAGTAATTGGTGATTCCTGGTAATGCAACATTCCCGCCACATCAGCAATTAGGGAATAGAACCAGGAATCAGAAAACCTTGGAAATCTTAGGTTTTCTACGATTCCTGGGTTATCAATATTTTTTTCCAAAACTACCCTTCGAAGAGGAGATGAGCAGGGATGTCATCCGAGCTCTGTACCCGTTCGTTCTTCGTGGAGATGGCGCACCAGCGGGGAAGGGTCGGCCGTAGGGAAGGATAGCGGCTGCTTGACGATGTTGTGGAGGGTCTGCAGGTTGGTGGGCCCGGCTAAGGGAGTGCGCCCGTAGAGGAGCTGGTAGAGGAGGATGCCGTAGGCCCACCAGTCGACGGCGCTGCCGTGGGGCTGGCCTGCAGCAACCTCTGGCGCGACGTACTCGTGGGTACCCACAAAGGAGCACGACCGAGCATCGACAGGCTCCACGACGAAGCGCCAAGGGTCGGCCTTCGTGGCCATGTGGGGCAGCGGCCGGCGAGTGAGGAAGGGGAGGCAGGAGGGATCGCCAAGGAAGCGCTCGTCGTTTTCAGCGGCAGATTGGCCCTTGTCCGCGGCGGTGGAGGTGGCGATGGGCTCGAGGGTGGGCGAGGAGGTGGACTCCAGGGAGAGGTCGAAGTCAGAGAGCATGATGTGGCCGTCGGAGCGGATGAGGATGTTCTCCGGCTTCAGGTCGCGGTAGACGATACCGAGCATGTGAAGATACTCTAGGGCGAGCAGCACCTCCGCCGCGTAGAACCTACGACATTTCAATCAACAACGTCAAAGCCAGAACAGAGCCAAAGGGAAGCATCTTTCAGTTACAGCTACAACAAGGTCAAATAGTTGGAAAGAAGGAATCTTTCAGTTATGATTGAGATCGCCAAGTAGTCTCCGATTGAAGAGAAAGTACAAAATTGTGTGAATTCCGTGAAGGTAATATGAAAAAGTTGGTGGAAGATGGGAAAAGGATTCAAATTTTTAGTCGAAGAAAAGAGGTTCAGTGGAGCACCTGGTGGCGGCGATGGAGAAGCGTTGGCGGGGCTGGCGGTGGCGGAGCGTGTGAAGGTCTCCGCCGCTGCAGTATTCCATCACGACGCAGGAGTAGTGCGGCGAAGCATCGAAGTCGGCGTAGAGAGTGGGGAAAAAAGTTTTCATTCAATTAAATTAATTCAAAAAGTTAAAGGGTAAATTAGTAAATGTAAAACTAAGTAATTGCATAATCTTAATTGAACCAAACACCTAATAAGTTATATTGTATTCCCTATAACCTTGGTTATGTGATTACCTGGTAATCACATAACCAAGGTTATAGATGATGACTTGAACCAAACGCACCCTTAGGGTCGATGGTTTAGTGTATAGGTTGTATTTTTTTTAAAGGAAATGAGTTCATTTCTCCCCAGAGTGTGTTAACATCTTAGAGCCCTTTTCCTTTTTTTTGATGTTATTGCACATGGTTGAAGAACCTAGGGTCCATAGAAGACAACCAAGTATCAATGTAGTAGCTACTGCGGTTTCATAAATCATAACTACTATAATATTTAAGTTTCATAACTGCTACTTAACATGTAGCATACTATATCCTTAACTTCCAAGACCATGTAGTGGTAAATTATTTGTTGTCCTCAAAAAGTTTTATATCCTTTTCTTTTCTAAAATCACTTTAGTTTTTTTTTTCAGAGACTCAACAATTTCTGTTGACATTATATCTCATATTGAGTCTTGAGTAATAGTGGGTGCCGCCCTCAACGACTAGGCAAAGCACAAATCAAGGATATCATTGTGAGCCAAAACCAGAAAATGTACAAGAGGTTCCATAGTATTCCAATCCACAATTTGACCTAATAATACAAAACAGGAGGAAGGAAGATGCATTGTCGTATGAGTTAGATGATTATGAGTTAGATGAGGAAGCTTATGATTTATAAGCGATGAATATTATTTTTACTTTGCGGTCATAGCATTTTCAAAATGATTACTCAAACACCATTTTTTTGCATTTGATGTTGAGAATGAAATCTTTAATTTGAATGACTTAGACCTATCTGAGATGGCAAACCAACCTGATTTATCTAAGGACACTTTCACAATGGATGTGGGCGTCAAAGATGAGGAGAGCGGTGGGAAAAGTTGGCCAAGTGTTCTCTACTAAAAACACTTTAGAAGCTTTTTAGAGGATTATGTGATATTTAAAAGACTGCGATTAGACACATGGAGATACGAAGTTATAAAATGAAGTCTGTTTGCAAGGTTTAGTCTCGTGCTTAGAAAATTATTGCTAGAGGTCCTAAAAAATTTCATATCATTGTGTTTGACAAACTGCATGCTTGCTCATTGTCTGTGAGAAAAGGTTGATACCACCAAAGCTGCATGCTTGCTCATTGTCTATGAGAAAAGGTTGATACCACCCAAACTGCATTAGTTCTTGAGTTGTTGGTGAGATTAAAGAACAACTAATTGCTAGTGAGAAATATACTCCAAATATGATTATAGTAGACATCCAAAAATGAGGAGTGATAATATCATACCAGAAAGTATTAAGAGTCAAACTCCAAGCAAGGGTTAATGTACATGAGGATTATGCTGACTTGTATAATGATCTTTCTGCATTTGCTAGATAATTGAAGATTGGAAATAATCAGACATTGTTGGATGTAAGATCTACGCATGATTGATATTTTCAATGGGTCTTCTGGTTTATTGCAGTTTGTATGCATGCATTTGTTGAATTCCTATGTCTAGTTATTAGTATCGATGCTTGCCACTAGGAAGTACACTGGTATTTTAATGATGAACTAGTGTTGACAGGTCGAATGGATTATTCCAAATTCTTTTTGCAATTGCAGAAATTGAAAGCAGGTTTGCTTGGGATGGTTCTTATCATAACTTATCAATTATAAGTGATCGAAATTTCAACATACTATATGTGGTTAACAATATATTTCTAAAATCACACCATGTTACTATCTCGTGCACCTATCCAAGAATTTGGTATTATATTGTAAAGATAGAGAGATAACCAAGTTGCTATAGGCTATAGCACGTGCTAGCACTGAGATGAGTTATAACGAGTACATGGAAAAGATGAGGCTGTATTACCAAGAGAGCTACAAGTGAGTTATTAAAATGGAAAAAATGGGCTAATGCCTTTTTTCTTGGACGTAGGTATCATATGCTATCTATTAATGATTCAGAGTATATGAATACAATTCCAAAACATGCACGTGAATTACCAATTTATGGCATGATAGACTACATCAGGAGAAAATTATTTGAATGGTTTCATTTACTTAGGCAGATTGGTGAAAAATTATCAACTATAATGACTCTTTATGTCGAAGATATTTTAAAAAGGTTAAGCGGTTGGGGCATGTATTATGCTCTTCACTCGTGTTCCAATACAGAATTCTAAGTTGGAACCAGTAATGAAATCTGTCATTGATTTATTGAGGAGACATTGTGCTTATCATGGATTCGATGTTCATGGTTTCCCGTGCTCCCATGCAATATGTGAAATTGGTTATGCTTATTAGGATCTTTACAAGTATTGTGACAATTACTTATTAATGATGTTATCCATGGTTCCTAATTCATAACTTATAATTAGTCAATCGATCACTTTTGAAATGCCTTTATCTTTTCTCCTTCTCAAACAACTATTAAAGGTGGAAAAACCTCTTACAATACTTGTTGAGTACATCAAATACAAGAAGTCTGCAAAGATAAAGAAAAATAAAATACAACACTAAAAGGAGATTGGAACAATAAATTCTTTTGCTTACTTTCTTTCACATGAATTACTTAGAAAAGGTTCAGGAATGCGACAACAACTCTTCTAAGAATTGGTCATGGTTTTTGGAATCATCTTGATCAGTCAATTGCTTACTTACCTTAGTCAAATGATAGCCTCTAATGAGATGACTAAATTTTAAATGATAGCCTCTAATGAGATGACTAAATTTGCATGTTGTTGATTGATCCTCTATCCACTTGACTGCTCCACTATAGCAGGCCAATAGCTCCTTGATTTTTTACAATAACTTCATTTGATTGAGCTTCTTCATCAGTTGATTGTCTACCAAACAGAAACATATTGTTCATTTACATTATAGCCTGAGTCAACTTAATTATTAGTTGATTGAAACCTTACATCAGTTGATTTATACTTTAACTCTAACCAACTCCAAGGTTAAGTCATGTCGTGTCAAAAGATCCCATATTTTTTAACTTGTCTACCTCATTTGCCAAGATTTCCAATGCCTAGAGACATGGTCTCTAGGCCTTCATCCTTTGCCTAATATTGATTAATCTTACCTACTAAGATTTTTGCTATCTAGAGGTCTAGCCTCTGAGACTTCATGTGAGTCAATTTTAATTTATCTAGACTTTCACTTTTTCTTGTCTTAGAATCCTCTTACCAAATTCTTGTCTACTTGATTTGTCTGGATTTCCACTGTCAATACTTGTTGGATTTTTTTTTTTAACAATTTCCTATTGAACTTTCGTTTAGCTAATTTCATATTGGACTTTCTATTTGCCAACACCTACTCGATTTTCACTAACGTGAACATTTGTTGGACTTTACTCTTTTTCAACTATTTGATTAACTTCAACTTATTTGGACTTCGTCTAATATTAAATATTTAGTCAATTTGGACATATCAACCTAATTTAATTTACCTCGATCGTTTTGCTCACTTTATAATTTTACCAAATTATTGGTTAAACATCAAAACATAAGGATTAGTCTATCAAACTAACCTAAGTTTGAATGCACCAACACTTAAACTATATTTGATGAAGGGTAATCAACCTTGTAATATAATTAAGATTATATTACAATATTAATTATTTTATTTGATACAATTTTAAAGTTGTAATGTAATATACTCTGGATTATAAACGTTAATAAAGTTTTATAATCTATATTACAAGGCCAATACCATGTAATATGGATTACATTTCAAACTCAATGTTTAATTAAAATTTAAATATTAAATATATCCCTAGTCTATTTTCTGTACCAATTGATCGTCGCCACTGTCGGCCACCAGTCGCCGCTACTGTAGCTGCCACCTGCCACTGCCTTTGGTAGAAATCACATGATATTTTTATCATTTTATAATAATATGAATTACATTCCCTATAAAAAAAATAATAGAGATCAAATAAAAAAATATAATCATTTTTATAATAAAAATGTAATATTAATTATATTACATTATAAATTTTATTACATTATAATTTTATTACATTACACACGTTTGATTATATTACATATATTACCTCTAATTAAACACAGTCTTAGATGGGTACTTGATCAGAGAAGTATTCTAGGTCAAAGTCGACATATTACTTGAGGTAAAGCAATATTAGTAGATCAGTTCATGTTAATTCGGTCATTGATGATCAATTTAGCTCTATGAATATGTTGAGCAAAATCACTTCAAATAACAACAAAATCATTGCAATCAATTCACGACTATTGCTTCGGCTGTGTGCTCATTTGTTGATACTGTATCGGGTCACACTTCGGTTAGGTTTTATTATTTATTATTTTCTCTTGCACTTCATTCTTATTTAAAAACGATAAAAACTTCTACACAATGTCTCTCTCTACCTCGAAAAAGGAGAATATTCTTTGATTGGTAACTGGCTTAATAAATCATAGGTCAATCTAGAAGTTGCCAAACTAGAGTAAGCTTTTTAACTTTTATATGACAATGATATATGATGAAACATAAATATCTGATTTACAACTACGAATGCCCTAATCAAAGTTTAATTTTGCCCACCAAGAAATGCCCTAAAAGTAATTCTGGCCGACGATTATTGATATAGTCAGAATGCAAATTATCACTAACGTTACGAGCGAACCATGTGTGGAGCGGAAAGGCTGCCGGAGAAATTATTCAATGTCCCCATCAGAATCAGAATGACACCAATGCTCAACATTTTTCTGTCGTCGGTTAAAGCCTTCGTCGATAACACTCGACGTCGCACGCCGCGTGGTGACATTTTGCCTCAGCTTCGATTCTCGTGTCGAAGCCACCGATTTGACTCGAACTGATCTGAATTTCGAAAGCCATCATTAGACTGCTCCATGTCCCATCCCATCCAATATTCAGTCCATGTCCCATCCCTATCTTACAAATGGAATAGAAGAACAGGACATGCACATGTCCTAGATATATATCAAAAAAGCTAGCTGCCCACAAGCCCACTCATGCTGCTTAATTTCCCCTGCACCAACAGTCGACAACAATAATTGATCCCCATCAATTCGTCAACTCATCCGATCATGCTGCTCCCCAGGGGCCTTTCGCCCACCTACGCTTCTGATCCGTACTTCGTATAGCTATGATTTTGATGTATTGTACAGTGAGTTAATGTTAAAATCTTTGAAACGCATACAAACCGTGAGGATGACGACGCGAGTTTCTCGCATGAATAATGATGGCCCGGGGACTGCTGCAGAAACAAATTAACGCAGGAACACACCGCCATCGTCCAAAAGGACCTCTCGTGAGCCAGGCCGGCCGCTCCTCGTCTTTATCAGTAAGCAAATGACTGGCTTTCACCACTCACCGCTTGGGCTTCTCATTGGTTTTCGGAGCGACGAGTCAATCTCCTCAGCCGAGCCATCATGAACATGCAGCTCAATTACCATCAGTAAAGTCAGTTAAAACTCTGCAGGGCTTCCTTCCTGCCACTTGAATTTCTGAGTTTTTTTTTTAAACAAAAATCAATTCGATAGCTGAATCTCTGCAATCGAACAAGAAGCTCGATAAGCTCGATATCGTTCTGTGTGAATTGGAAATCTCCTGCATGGTTAGCAACCGAGAAAACTTTGACGTACTTGGATCCAATGATGCTCCTTGCATGCATGCAGGAATTAATAGTTCTATTGCTAGGGCAGGAGAATTTCCAATAATTGAAGCTAGCTTCTTCATTATGGTTGACAGATTTAAGAAAAATCAGTCATATTTATATATAATCAACCAGAAATTAATGAATGAAACTGCTGTGACAACTATCAGGATCATCTTACCATGAAAAAAAAAATACAAAGGATCAGTGAAACAATAGATTGTTTGCTAGCTAGGCAAACAGAAATTAGAAGAATGCGTGACTTAGGAAAACTCCAAACGCGAATACATTCATCTAAAAATAGTAGCCATATATATATTAGGAATTAAAACTCAACAGCATCCTATAAATACTTACTGAATCTATGTGGATTTAGTGGAGCAATAAATTTGAATTAAACAAGGTAGTTTTTACAATATGCGTTTTCGGCGCGTCCAAAATTAAGAAATTCTCAAAAGACCATTAGATTTTACTTTTTATCAAAAGAGGCCCCTAATTTGAATAGCCCATACTGTAATATTAATTCATTTTTTAAGCATCCGAGCCACAAGTGATGTTGAATTTTTAAAATCAACACTACGTTGGATTTTATCGCTTTTAGATGGATATACTTGTAATTTGTATATATAAATATGAACCTATTTAAATGATCTAATTATGATTTATTGGATTTTAAATTATTGAATATGAGTTAGATATGTAGAACTTTTTAACTCGATATGTTATTATTGATAGATGATAACGGATATGGATCCTCTATATAAATGATCAATCCCTATTAGATTAGGGCAATAGACATATCTCTTCATTCCCGATTGACGTAGAAAGTTTGGCACCATCACCCTAAATATAAAGGAAGACCAACCCCTCTTCTTCCTCTTCTTCTTCCACGTGGCTTTAGATTCTTGGACGATATTCTTAGACGATGTCTCTTCCACTGCATTCAGGTTCAATTGTCGTTATTGCAATTTCTGCATTTAATTTGTTAGGTCATGCTTTCGAAGATACTAGATCCATGTTTGGATTGTTTTCTCTGTTTCGATTTTTTTTTTCTTAGAATTTATGAGGTTAGAAGAAAATTATAATTTCTAACAAATGGTATTAAAGCCACGTTGTTTCATCGTTTTCATGACAATGAAGCTTTTTCGTTGATTTATGATTTTCATGCTAGATTAAGTTTTTACTAGTATTTGATCATCAAAAATCTTGTAAAAGAAACCTAGGATATGTTGGTGCAATTGACTTCTAGAATTTTGATATTTATTTGACAATATGTTTAATGGAGTCTAGTCAGGTCAAAGTTGATCAAATGACTAGCAAGGGTGAGAAGACTATGGAGTGACTAATCCTAAAAGGAGATTAGGTGAGGGGAAGTACTAAATACGATTAGGCAAGGGAAAGTCCTAATTGAAAGTTAGGCAAGCGAGAAGTCTTAACTAGAGATTAGGAAAGAGAAAACCTTAGGGGAAGGTAATCCTAAGTAGTTAGAAGTCTTAAAGGAGTGCACTCCAAGTTAGTGTAATCCTATTGTGCTAACTCGGTGTTGCATAAAAGTCTTAGTTGATCATGTTGATCAAATACTAAGCAGGACTAGAGAAAGTCTACACAGGTTTGAAGGACTAGATGTTTGATGGATAAGCTGAGGTAAGCTCCTAAAGTGGAGTGGTAAAGTCATGTTCCAGTCGGGATAAACCTTAGATGATCCAACTGAAGAAATTAATGGAGGTTTCTAAGTCGAGATCAAGATAGTTCTAACTGTCTTTACTACTTATGTATATTATTATCTAACTTTGTTTTGTAGGACTACTACTATTATTATTCTATTTGTGATAACTTTATTTTGTAGATAAACAAAGGTCCAGGTTGACCTTGGGTTCAATCGATTGAACATTGGGTTTAGTTGACTAATCCGACTAGCGTGGCAAAGATCAGATCAAAGTTCAGCAAATATAGTAAAGGTTGATTAGTTGACGGATAAATGTATCAATCGATCGATCATATATGGTAATGACAGACGATTAGATTAGATCTCGCAGGAAAAGAAATCCAGAGGTCCCGTCGACGGATAGAGATGATCAGTTGATTGAACAACATAATTTATAATATTAAGTAGATTAGATCAGAGCAAACAAGGAAGGGCGCGGAGATCTATCGACAGATAGAAGGTTTTGTTGATCAAACGGTATTTATAAAAGAAGGCTTCAGGTTCTGACTCGATTATTCAATTATCTTTGTGCTCTATCTCATCTCTGTTGTTGCTGTACATGCAAGCTTGAACTACTACGACACTTTGACAATCTACGCTTCATCTTGTTAATTTGTTTTCAGTATATTGTACTTGCATTTACTTTACATTCATACTTGTAAGGACCGACTTCTTCTTTGAAAATTTTCAGAGAGAAGAACTATATTTGATTACCTATCGGAAGCGATCAAGGATCGTGGATCTTGGAGTAGTAGTCGCTGGGTTACAAACTAAGTAAAATCAAACTATGTCCTAATCTGCTTAACTTTATTTCTGATGCTATTTACTGATTATGTTTTATGAAATGAGATAAAAAAGAAAAGGTTTTAAAACGATCGAGATTCACCCCCTCCCCCTCTCTTGACTTCTACAATCCTACTGGATAGTCTTCATTTTCCTAGTTTTTTTGTATTTTATAGAGAACATGAAGAAAAATGGTAACTACTGCTATTTTAGTGGAAAACTATTGCTTTTGATTTATTTTTAGGTCAAATTGTGATGGCTCAATCAATTGTCATGGTCAGACAATCAATTGCCAAGCCTAAATTAGTGAACAAAATCGATGGGAATTGATTGGCCGGTTCGATTAGAAGGCACCATCTATTGCTTTAATTAGAAATCAATTAGCACGACGGGATCGAACATGAGATCATTTTTAATCGACTATCAGTTTGACTACTACCAGTAATCAATTGGTGATTTTCACCAATTGATTAATGATCTTAAGGTTGGACATAGTAGCGATTTGAATTTATCATTTTAATTAATTGAAGCTACCAATCAAATTGGTGATTGTTACCAATTGATTGATGACCTTGAGGTCAAATACATAATCGATTTGAATCGATTATCTTGATCGATTGCTTGGAGCAATCGATTACTAAAATTAGAAATTGATTGTCAATACAGAAATCTAGCACAAAAGGTTCTAAATCGATTAGTGAAAATCAATCGATTACCATGAACCAACAATTGATTGTTGAGTGTAATGTCAAACACAGAAGAGTATGTGATCAACTTGATGGATCGATTGGGTGATACAAATCGATTAGCACACTTCATCAATCAGTTGATGATTATAAAATAGGATACAATAGGCTTTTAAGTTAATTGGTTGTTACCAATCGATTGACCTAAAGTATCAATCAACTGATAAGCTTGAACAATAAGCAATTAAGGCTGGCTAATTGATTATCTATTTGATTAAAGGTTATAGGGATTTTTAGGGTCTATCTATATACGTGTTACTAAATTAATCTATTGTATTGACCCAAAGGAAGACACTTTTAGTAGGTTTAGTAAATTTTATATAAATATATGTATATCTATGCTAAAATTAATTGACCCAAAGGAAAATTAGTTTTATGCCAGATATACACAATAGCTTACAACAAAGGAACAAAATATTTTTGTTCAGATCATGCACAAAATATGTCAGCCTAAAGAAAGGAATATTGTGTGGCTCATTAAGATTGTTGTGAGATATGAACCAATACATAACTCATATAAAGTGCCAAATTATGTGCACAATAGGTCAGTCCAAAGGAAGACACATTGTGTGACCAACTAAAGTTTGAGTTATATTAAAAAATACCACTAAAAAATTGTATTTTAGTTCAAAAAATAACCTACAATGTTATATTTGGTATCTCATAAAGAGCTCATTCATATGCATTTAGATTTTATTTTATTTGTATAATATTATGTTTTATTATCTACTTATATTTGTGTTGGAACCCCAAGGTTGTTTTGGTGTGATCAACAAGTTAAGTTAAGTCCTGCGTTGTTTCTAACCTTGTGTCTAAGTGTGCAGGAGCTTAGGAGCACAGGTACTCGAGCGGAAGACGCAGCTAGCGAGAAGGACGGCACGTTGTGCGTCCGAGGGACGAGATGCTGCGGAAGAGTACACCGGCGGACGAGAAGGAAGTGCGCGCGGTGGTTCCGAGGTACGAAAGCCGGAGCGGAAGATTGCTCGGGGAGCAAGAGACGCAGCTAGCGCGAAGGTCGGCACGGGGTGCGACCGAGGGACGAAGTCTGCGGATGAGTACGCTGGTGGACGAGAAGGGACACGCGGCAATTCCGAGGGACGAGAAGCCGGAGGGAAGCACGCTTGAGAAGACTGGAAGATGAGTTCGGGTGAGCCTTATTCCGGATGTCAGAGATCACCCAAGCAAGCGGAGCCGGAGCAGAAAGACCCGGACCAGAGGCGAGCTGAACCGGAGAAGAGAGCACGGACCAAAAGTCAACTGGGTTGACTTTTGGCTCCGGGGCGCTCGGAACTGTCCGGGGCGCCCGGAGCTGTCCGGGGCGCCTGGAACTGTCCGGGGCGCCCGTAAGTGACTTTTTCACAGGATCAAGCTTTGACTCGATCCAACCGTTGGGGGATAAATTTTATCCCCCCCCAGGGCGCCCGGAACCCTTCCAGGCTATAAATATAGCCTTGGTCCAGAAGCTTTTCAACAATCATGATCATTCTATTTCCAAACACTTGTATGCTTTAGTTGTAGTTAAGCTTCTGTTTTCTGTGCCTAAACGCTGTAAGAGGCTTCTCCGCCTGAAGGAGTTTTTAAGCTTAATCTTCCTTGGATTAACAACCACATCGGTTGTAACCAAGTAAACATCTGGTGCCTCATTTTTTTCTTTTATGCTTTTATTTATCTGTTTAATTCATTTTACAAGTGTTAGCTTAATCGTTCGAGGAAGGGTTGTCTGTTTTTAATCAACAGGTTATTTACCAACCCGTCTAGCCGGCCCAACGGTCCTACAAGTGGTATCAGAGTCGAGTACGCCTCAGAAGGACTAACCGCCGTCTGAAGCAACGAAACAATGGTCGGAGCTAGCGACTACCCACCATCATTCGAGGGGGAGCTTGCTTCTTGGAAGCAACAAATGACGGTATTTCTTAACTCTGATATTGGTATTTCTCTAATAATGAAAATAGGTTATGAAGCACCAAAGACAACGAATGGAGAAGAACTCGATCTACGCCTATGGAACAAGAAGCAACGTGATGAGTCAATGGCAAACGGTCGGGCAGAGTTTCACATTTTAACCGCAATACCAAAAGAAGACTTTGATAGAGTTGGCGAATACAACAGCGCAAAAGAACTTTGGGAAAAGTTCTTAAAACTCTATGAAGAACCGATTGAAGTCGTCCCCTCAATAGACATCGAGCCGTCATCAGAAGAATTCGAGACGGAAGAAATTACCGAGACAACCCCAACAGCCGAAGTACATCACAAGATCGATGAAGGGGGAGAATCTTCGGAAGAAATTAATTCAACAGGGGGAGAACCAACGACCAACGAGGTAAGTAAGGTATGGTCTCTACCTTCTGAACAACCGATTAATTCAATAGAAAAATTGCCTGAAGATTTTTGCGATTTAAAAATTGAATTACCGAAAAAGTTTTTTGAATTAGAAAATCAATTGTCAAATTTGTCTTGCAAATTAGAAATATTATCAAAAGAAATTTGCAAATTTAAAAATACTTTGACAAAAGAATTATGCAAATTAGAAGAATTTTTCGAATTACAAATCACTCTCTCGAAAGAATTTTGCGATTTAGAAATTGGGTCACCGAAAAGGTGTTTCGGATTAAGAAATCTATTGTTAATAGATTCCTGTAAATTAAAATTTTTGTTGTTAAAAAATTCTTGCAAATTACAAAATATTCTTTCAAACGAATTTTGCACATTGCCGAAAGAATTTTTTATATTGTCGAAAAATTTTATCAAGTTAGAATCTATGCTATTTGAATATTTTTGTGAAGTTGAAATTCAAAAAATAGAAATTAACTTTTTTACATGTTTAATACTTGCGGTTTTAAATCTGAAAAAGATTGATTTAAGAAATTATGACAAGTTAAAATGGAAATTTAAAACTTTCTGATAAATAGAATTAAGAACTAAATAAATAAATAAATGCATAGATTTTTTTTTTAATGTTTAAATTTTCTTGCATAAAAGTTTTTTTTTGGGCTTAGAAAGTTTTTTTTTAAACTTAGAAACTTTTCAAAAAGCTGTTGTTGACTTAGAAATATTTTAATAGATAACTTTTCAAAATTTCCTAAGTCTTTAAACCCTTAGAATTTTAAACCCCATTTTATTGTGATCAAAGGGGGAGAAGGAAAGTATAAGTCTAGGGGGAGGTACTGTTGGATCGAGACGCGCTAGAGGGGGGGGGGGGGGGGAATAGCGCTCGTTGTTGGGATCGTTCTTACTCGGCTAGAGAGGGGGGGTGTGAATAGCCGCCCCAAATTCTCGCGTTCTTCCTACAGTTTGGGTTAGTCGCAGCGAAAATACAAGGAAGAAACTAAGGAGAAGAAAAACAAACCGATGTAACAAGGTTCGGAGATGAACTCCTACTCCTCGGCGTGTCCGTAAGGTGGACGAAGCCTACCAATCCGTCGGTGGATGAGTCCCCGAAGAACCGGCTAAATATGAGCTTCTTATGGGTGGAGAAACCTCGCCACAACTACTTCTTGCAACAGCAAGATAAGGAGTACAAATACAAGAGAAGCAAGAAGTAAATACACAGCAAATGTAAACAACCCTTGCCTTCTCGTCGACTGTTGAAGAAGCAACAGCTTCTCAGACGCCAACCACAGCAGCAGCTCAGTCGGAGTCCCAGCCGAAGGAAGAAGCTCACGCGAAGCTTGCGAAGAAGAGCTCAACAAAGCTCAAGCACCAGAACAGCAGCTCTGTAGCAGAAGAAAGCCCTGTAGAAGCCCTCGGCTCCTTTATACCTGCGAAGAAGAAACGGCGAAGAAACTAGCCGTTGCAGCTAGCCACGACTCTGTCCGCGACATCGTCACCTGATCGGCCGCCACGACCGATCAGAAGCTCCCGATCGGTCCACGCACCGATCGTGCATCTTTCTCGCGATCGATCACCGATCGGTCCGATCGACGATCGAGCACATCGATCGATTCTTGATCGGTCACGCATCGATCAGATAACTAGTGACTTGGTTTTGCCCAAACCAAGTCCCAAGCCTTCCAAACTAACATTCGGTCAACCTCGACTGTTGGTACTTCATTCCTAGCATCCGTCACTCCCTTGACTGCTAGAATTCCCCGCGTCCATCCAATCCTTTGACCTACTTGGACTTTCCTCAACACGATGTCCGATCATCCCCGATCCATCTGGATTTTCCTCTGCCTGGCTTCACTCACCTGCACTTTCAGCTTCACTCACCAGGACTTTCCACACCGCCTAACATCCGCTAGGACTTTCCCACCGCCTCGGCTTCACTCACGGGACTTTCCACCTGCCTAACATCCCAGTTAGGACTTTCCCTCGTGCCAAGCTCCCTGCTTGGACTTCTCCGTGCCAAGTCTCCATACTTGGACTTTTCCAGTGCCAAGTCTTCATACTTGGACTTTTCCCGTGCCAAGTCTCCACACTTGGACTTTTCGCGTGCCAAGCTCCCTGCTTGGACTTTTCCAGTGCCAAGTTCCCTGCTTGGACTTTTCCATTGCCAAGTCTCCATACTTGGACTCTTTCCCGAATCAGGTCAACCAGGTCAACCTTGACCTACGGTTGCACCAATAATCTCCCAAACATCTATTCTTGTCCCATATCAAGAATACAACTCTTCCACGAGTGTCAAACATCAAAATACAACTCAACTATGTCAACCTTGACCTAAGGTTGCACCAACAATCTTCCTAAGTCAAACATCAAAATACAACTCAAGTCAGGTCAACCAGGTCAACCTTGACCTAAGGTTGCACCAACAATCTCCCCCTTTTTGATGTTTGACAAAATCCAAAATCAAATTAGGTTAACCCGATAACCTAACTTAGGTTTTCCAATGTTCTTCCTTGAACATTCTTCCAAAACCTACACTCTTCCCCCTGAGACATCTCTCCCCCTTTTTGACACACATCAAAAAGAGGGAATCAAGGTCAAGAGTTTCTTCCTAATGAAAGTCCCATACCTTTCATTGAAACTCTTAATTTCCCCCTTGATACTAAACCCAACAATCAACTTAGTGGCAATCTCATATCACTAATCCTCAAAAAGTCTTAAGGAGTAAAAACTCCCCCTAAAAGTCAATTCCCCCTTGACAATTAGTTAAGACTCCCCCTAAAGGTCAACTCCCCCTTGACCATTGCACCAACAACGTCTTGGAGAGTTTCAAACCTTTAGAAAACCCGAAACTCAACTCCCACAGCTGAAATTTCAGACCACAGTCGAAATTCAGCAAATTCAGCATGCCTGATCGGTCACCGGACCGATCAGGACCCCTCTGGATCAGTCCCCAGACCGATCCATCCTTCCCTGGATCGGTCCAGTGACCGATCCAGCCTTGGATAGACTCGAGTTCTGATTTCCTTCTCCCGAAATTCAGAAACTCACAACAAATTTCAGAAAATTCCAAAAATTGTGAAATTTTGAGGATACATTCCTCATAACATATACTATCATGGAAAAATAGTTTTCTATGAAAATAACTTCCATTTTTCAATCTTGATACAAAGTTTAAAAACTTTGAAATAGTTCAAGTTTAACTCAACTTTGTATCACAATGTTCAATGATGAATGCAATCACTAAGATGACTTCATCAAGGTTTTCTAAATCAATTTCAAAATGATTTTAAACCTTTTAATTTAGGACCATAATCTTAAGGCTAAATGTACATGACTTGTACACAAGCTTTCCCTATGATCCTCCATTTCTTGAATTAGGCTCATCTAGGTACAAGAACTATGCACCTTGATCCTAATTCATGATCCTAATATCTCACACACATCTAAAGTGTATCAAACACATCCATGGCAATTTTGATGTGAGATATGGGTTTAGGTATCTTAGACTAAAGTCTCATGCATTTTCTAAACACAAATTTGATCTCAATATCAAAATGTGTTTTTCATCCTTAAATCAATTCAATTGATTATTAATGCAAGAGATGATGACATGGCATAAAATGGTATCATAAATGAAAACATGTGCCAATGTCATGATGTCATGGCATAAAGTTTGAAACTTAAATAAACATGACATAAAAACTAGCCTAAGCATTATCATGACATTTCAAATGATAATAAAACTAAACATGATGTCATGATATGTGAGGGCAAACAATCATGGCAAGATTTAGCATACATAAGACATACCTAGATTGCCTATCTAAGTATCCTTAGTCTTAACTAATACTTAAGCTTTAACCCTTGATCGCCCTAAAATGCCAAAATCCTAATTTTGACACTTCTTGAACTCTAGATTCATTCATGCCACCTAAAGATCAAATTTATCCTCAAATCTTGGCATGTTTCATTTTTCCTCAAGAGTTCTCTAGATTTTCCCAACTTGTGCCAACTGAAATTATCATCAACATTTTCCATGATGGCACATTTTACTCTTCCAAGGAGTAAATATTAATGATTATTCCATTTCATTTTCAAAGGTTCACAAAACTTTGAAAATGCTCCTTGAGTGTCAATTTCCTCAAAGTTGGGTTAACTACCCTTCCACTTGGAGTTGACACTCTCTAACCCATCTATGGGGTAGAGAATATGCTCCTAGGAACCCAATACCTATTTGAGCTCATTGGGTTCACTAAATATTCACTAGAGATAACTTCCCTAGCAACCCTCCTAATGAGCCTCTTAGGCTTTAAAGCCTTGGCCATTTGGGACTCATCAAGATCAACTCTAGGGGTGACTCCCCTTGTGACCTTGGTGTTGGTCTTCCTAGCCCTAGGTTTTGTTCCATAGTCGAATGGAACATTATGATAGGTGGGCTTGACCATTTGGGACTTAGGTTTGTGACCCAAACCTTTCTTATCCTTGGACTTGGGTTTTTGACCCCTAGACCCTAGAGTCAAATCCTTAAGAGCCTTTTCTAGAGAGTCAAGTCTTGACCTCAAGACTTGATTTTCTTTCTCTAATACCTCAAGTTTTGATTTATCATTTTTCTTTGAGGTATTCCTAGGCATGTGTCTAGATGATTTGGGATTTCTATCTAGATTTTCCTTAGCCTTAGATGAGTTAATTCTAGGGTTAGCATTTCTAGAATTGTTCTTATCTAGGCTAGCATGCTTGGCTCCTAAGCACATGTATCGATTTCTAGTGTTAACATGCTTATCATTATTGACAATGGCAATAAGACTACTAGCATGCTTCCTACTAGAATTGCAAGAATGAGCTTTAAATGTTACCTTAGGGTTTGCCTTAGCTCCCCCTTTACATGTGTTTGGCCTCTTGTCCTTGTGAGGTTGCCTCCCCCTTGGACATTGACTCCTATAGTGTCCCCGTTGCTTGCATTGGAAGCACACCACGTGCTTCTTGCTCTTGCATGTCGGGACTCCGGCTTCCTTGACCTTTGGTGCCGGTGGAGTCTTTCTAACCCTCTTTGGACACTTACTCTTGTAGTGCCCAAACTTCCTACACTGAAAACACATTATGTGTAATTTGCTTGAAATCACAGTGTTTGAGTTACCTAGGGTTGTGGATGTAGATGAGCTTTCTTCTTCATCCCTTCCAGAGGTAGATGCCTCTTCTTGCTCCGATCTTGAACAAGAGCTCTCCTCCTCTTCTTTCTTGGATGTTGAGTAGCCCTCAACTCCCAATTTGCTTCCTCCATGATGTGAGCTACTTGGCTCACTAGGCTCCTCTTCATGGAATTTTGCCAAATTGTTCCACAATTCCTTGGCGTTGTTGCACCTATCTATCTTGCACAAAACATTATTAGGTAAAGCAAATTCAATAATTTTTGTTACCTCGTCATTGATTTCGGATTGTCGGATTTGCTCTTTCGTCCACTCCTTCTTCTTGATAGGTTTTCCTTCCTCATCCATCGGAGGGGAAAACCCTTCTTGTACACAAAACCAATTTAACATATTAGTCCTAAGAAAATACATCATCCTTACCTTCCAATATGTGAAGTTGTCGTGAGACTCGTAGAAGGGTTGAATTGTGACATATTCTCCATAGAGATCCATCTCTAGCCCGTGCTCCCCCGGGTGTTGATCCGTCGAAGAGCGGCCTTGCTCTGATACCACTTGTTGGGATCGTTCTTACTCGGCTAGAGAGGGTGAATAGCGCCCAAATTCTCGCGTTCTTCCTACATTTAGGGTTAGCGAAAATACAAGGAAGAAACTAAGGAGAAGAAAACAAACCGATGTAACGAGGTTCGAGATGAACTCCTACTCCTCGGCGTGTCCGTAAGGTGGAAGCCTACCAATCCGTCGGTGGATGAGTCCCCGGAGAACCGGCTAAATATGAGCTCCTTATGGGTGGAGAAACCTCGCCACAACTACTTCTTGCAACAGCAAGATAAGGAGTACAAATACAAGAGAAGCAAGAAGTAAATACACAGCAAATGTAAACAACCCTTGCCTTCTCGTCGACTGTTGAAGAAGCAACAGCTTCTCAGACGCCAACCACAGCAGCAGCTCAGTCGGAGTCCCAGCCGAAGGAAGAAGCTCACGCGAAGCTTGCGAAGAAGAGCTCAACAAAGCTCAAGCACCGTAATGCAAAGCAGAGAAGAGGAAGAAAACCGAGCGTACGTAAGATGCCTCGCTCCTTTATACCGTGAAGAAGAAAGCAATGAAGAAACTGCCGCTTGCGTTGCAGCTAGAACCTGATCGATGCGTGGACCGATCGGTCCCCAGACCGATCAGTCAGTGCACAGAAACATTCTGTGCGTACTCTGATCGGTCTGTGGACCGATCAGGCCACAGCTGGATCGGTCGCCACGACCGATCAGGGAAGCTCCTGATCGGTCCACAGACCGATCAGGCGTCTTTCTCGCGGCTACTGATCACCTTCTGATCGGTCTGCAGACCGATCAGATACCGATCAGTAGCACACTGATCGGTCACCAGACCGATCAGATAACTAGTGACTTGGTTTTTGCCCAAACCAAGTCCCAAGCCTTCCAAACCAACATTCGGTCAACCTCGACCTGTTGGTACTTCATTCCTAGCATCTGGTCACTCCCTTGACCTGCTAGAATTCCCCGCCAAGTGTCCGGTCAATCCCTTTGACCTACTTGGACTTTCCTCAACACCAGATGTCCGATCATCCCTAATCCATCTGGATTTTCCCTTGCCTGGCTTCACTCACCCAGACTTTCACCTGGCTTCACTCACCAGGACTTTCCACACTGCCTAACATCCCAGTTAGGACTTTCCCATTGCCTGGCTTCACTCACCAGGACTTTCCACCTGCCTAACATCCCAGTTAGGACTTTCCCTCGTGCCAAGCTCCATACTTGGACTTTTCCAGTGCCAAGTCTTCATACTTGGACTTTTCCCGTGCCAAGTCTCCACACTTGGACTTTTCGCGTGCCAAGCTCCCTGCTTGGACTTTTCCAGTGCCAAGTTCCCTGCTTGGACTTTTCCGTTGCCAAGTCTCCATACTTGGACTCTTTCCCGAATCAGGTCAACCAGGTCAACCTTGACCTACGGTTGCACCAATAATCTCCCAAACATCTATTCTTGTCCCATATCAAGAATACAACTCTTCCACGAGTGTCAAACATCAAAATACAACTCAACTAGGTCAACCTTGACCTAAGGTTGCACCAACAATCTTCCTAAGTCAAACATCAAAATACAACTCAAGTCAGGTCAACCAGGTCAACCTTGACCTAAGGTTGCACCAACACTCGTGGCTATTTCGTTCGATTATCGGAATCGTAAGAATTATCGGAGTAATAAGCAGCGGAATAAAACAATCAACCACAGAGACACAGGGAATTACTTCGTTCGGAGCCTAAGGCGACTCCTACTCGAAGACCCGAGATCCTTGATCGCTTTCGGTGGGCAACAACTATAATCTTGATAAGAATTACAAGCTACTTACAAAGAAAGTATTATAATAAAGTTATACCGACAACTTAAAGAAGAAGAAAGCGGAGCTCCGGGTTGTCGGAATGTTGTAGCAGTACTTCGGAATGATTTTGTTAGCAGCACGTTGAAGAAGAAAATCCTCAAACTTCATTGATTGAAGTGCTGGTCGAAACCCCCTTATAAAGGGTGTTCAAGGCGCCTTGAAGGTTGTTCAAGGCGCCTCCATGCTGCCTAGTCTCAGTGATGATTCGAACGGTCGAACTTCATCCCTTGGAAGCGCCTTACCTGCCAAGGCGCCTTATACTCCTTCAGGCGCCTCGATGAACAGCCAGCTCCGCTTTTGCACCCGAGGCGCCCAAGCTCCATGGAGGCGCCTGGGCATCCGAGGTTTTAGGTTGCTCCTTTGCACCCGCAAGATACGTTAGTCCCAAACAATATCCCGCAACACAAAGTTAGCACAATAAACATGATAAATGAAGTATAGACAGTCTCCGGACTGACTTTTAGATTTTCCGGAAACCCTAGGTCGACCGACGCCTACTCCCTCTACGGGGAACGCGTCCTCACCTACTCCACTCAGGAGATTTACCTGTTGCCAGTCGATCCTCCAGATCGACTGGACTTTTGCTCAGCACTCGATGCTTCCGGACTTTCTGCTGGACATCCGCTTCCCGGCTAGTCCAGACTTTCACCTGGTTCGCGACACCAGGACTTTCCACCTAGGGTTACCACCCCCTAGGACTTTTGCCTGAAGCCATCGACCTGCCAAGACTTTCCGCATAGGGTTACCACCCCCTATGACCTAGGGTTTTCCCTTTGCCTAACCGCAGCTAGGACTTTTCTCCACCTAGGGTTACCACCCCCTAGGACCTAGGGTTACCACCCTCCAGGGTTTTCACCTGCCTAACCGCAGTTAGGACTTTCCTGAAACACTCATTCAACATGTTAGATGACAGAGAATCTTAACTTTGAATCCCTTTGCCATTATCAAAACTTAGGCTCGATCGTCGGATGCTTCCTGCACCAACAGGTACAAATTGAAAATTAAAAATTTCTGAAATTTAATTTTTTCTATCTTGTTGCACATTATTGCAATAAATTGTTTAATTTCATATCTATTGTTGACCCTAGCTTAACTTGGGTTGATCACACCAAAAAGGGGGAGATTGTTGGAACCCCAAGGTTGTTTTGGTGTGATCAACAAGTTAAGTTAGGTCCTGCGTTGTTTCTAACCTTGTGTCTAAGTGTGCAGGAGCTTAGGAGCACAGGTACTCGAGTGAAAGACGTAGCGAGAAGGGGGCGTCAGGGACAGATGTCTTTGCGGAAGAGTACACCGTGACGAGAAGGAAGTGCGCAGGTGGTTCCGAGGCACGAGAGCGGAAGATTGCTCGGGAGCAAGAGACGCAAGCGCAAGGTCGGCATGGGGTGCACCGAGGGACGAAGTCGTGGATGAGTACTGGTGGACGAGAGGACACGCGACAATTCCCGAGGGACGAGGCGGAGGAAGCACGCCGAGAAGACCGAAGATGGGTTCGGTGAGCCCTATTCCGGATGTCGAGATCACCCAAGCAAGCGGAGCCGAAGCAAGAGAGGCGAGCTGAACCGAGAAGAGAGAACGGACCAAAAGTCAACTGGGTTGACTTTTGGCTCCGGGCGCCCGGAGCTGTCCGGGGCTCTGGGCGCCCGGAAGTGACTTTTTCACAGGATCGATCTTTGACTCGATCCAACCGTTGGGGATAAATTTTATCCCCCAGGCGCCCGGAACCCTTCCAGGCGCCCCGACCAAGGCTATAAATATAGCCTTGGTCCAGAAGCTTTTCAACAATCACGATCATTCTATTTCCAAACACTTGTATGCTTTAGTTGTAGTTAAGCTTCTGTTTTCTGTGCCTAAACGCTGTAAGAGGCTTCTCCGCCTGAAGGAGTTTTTGAGCTTAATCTTCCTTGGATTAACAACCACATCGGTTGTAACCAAGTAAACATCTGGTGCCTCATTTTTTTCTTTTATGCTTTTATTTATCTGCTTAATTCATTTTACAAGTGTTAGCTTAATCGTTCGAGGAAGGGTTGTCTGTTTTTAATTAACAGGTTATTTACCAACCCGTCTAGCCGGCCCAACGGTCCTACAATTTGTTCTTGGCTCTAATTAAATTGTGAGCTTACAATGTTTTCACTCTTATATTTTTAATGTCATCAGTAACTGTCAGTATTAATAACATCTCCATACTAACTAATTTTAAATTTATTGAATGGAAAGAGTATGCAATCGCAGTCTTGAGCTTCATGAACTTAAACTATGTATTAAGATATGATCGTCTCACACCCCTGACTAGTGCTAGCACTATAGAGTAGAGGGCTGAATTTGAAAAGTAAGAGTGATCAAACTGCATGAGTCTAAGTATCATGAGGCTTTCTATTCCGATACTAATTAAAGGTTTGATAACTAAAGGGGAGAATGCTAAGAGTTTCTTGAGCTAACTTGCATACCGTTTCATGGCAAACGAAAAGGTTGAGATACCACACTTTTTTCAAAATTGGTGTATATGCGGTATAATGATAAAGGAAACATCAAGGAGTATATTATGGAAAGGTCCAATATTGCCACAAGTCTGAAAGAACTAAAACTCAAAATGTCTGAGAGTATGCTAGTGCATTTTATCTTGATATCTCTACCTGTATGATTTACTACTTTTAAGATTTTGTATAATACTCAAAAGGAAAAGTGGACATTGAATGCACTTATAGCTCAATGCATATAAGAGGAGAAGAGACTGAAGCAGGAGACATCTGAGAGTGCTCACTTAATATCAAGGTTCGAACAAGAAACGAAAGAGAATCAACAGTAAAGGAAAGGGTAAATAAATGATAGATTCTGGTGGTTATGACTATAAGGAGCACAAAAAATAGATAAAGAGTCCACTTATTTATTCTACAAGAAGAAAGGTTATATGAAGAAAGACGACCACAAATACACCAATTAGCATATAAAGAAAGTAAACTTATCAACTTTATTAGTTTAGAAGTCAATTTAACTATAATACCCATTAACACTTGATGGATAAACACCAACGCTACTACTCACATAAGTGTCACTATACAGGGTTGTCTCATAAGCCATCTTTAATTAATGGTGAAAGATACATGTATACGGAGAATGGAAAGAAGGTAAAAGTAGAATCTATAGCTATTTTTAGGCTTTATTTAGGAATTGAGGTCTTTCTTCATTAAAAAAACACATTTATTGTACTATCTTTTAGACGAAATTTAATTTCAATTTCTTATTTGGACAAATTAGGTTATTCTTGTTTATTTGGAAAATAAAATTTTTAGTATTTTCTTTAATTCAGTGTTGGTTGATAATGATTCATTGGTTGATAAGTTGTATAAATTAAATACCTTAATTCCTACAGCTAACAACGTGATTATGTATAGTATAAGTATGAAACATAAATGATTGACGATAATTCTTCCGTGTCATGGCATAGGTGTTTGGAATATATATCCAAACAACGTTTAGAAAGGTTAATGTCATATGGAAGTCTTGATTTGTTTGACATGTCAAACTTTGATGTCTGCATAAAGTGTATTAAGAGGAAGACCACTAACAAAAAAAATAAGGGAGCTAGTCATTGTAGTGATGTTTTGGAACTAATATATATGAAAATTTATGGACCATTCTCTAAGGCATCATGGAATGGACACACATATTTTATTATTTTCATAGATGACTACTCTTGACTAACTATCTATACCTTATTCATGAGAAGTCACAATCTTTGAACATGTTAAAAATTTTTAAAACCGAAGTTAAAATCAAATATGTAAGAAAATTAAGGCCATTAGATCCGATTTTGGAGGTGAATATTACGGTCGATATGATAGATCAGGTGAACAAAATCCAAGACCTTTTGTGTATTACCTTGCAGAGTAAGGGATTGTGTTTCAATATACCATGCTTGGTACTTTAGTCAAAATGGTGTAGTAGAGTGATGCAATCATACCCTAAAAGATATGATAAAAGTATGATATTTTTACTTCTTTACCTGAATCTTTATGGGGTGAAATACTCAAGATTGTAGTTTTTCTACTTAACAGAGTACATAGTAAGTCAGTAACTAAAACCCCATTCGAGATGTGGATGGGTAGGAAGCCTAGCATTAGGCAGTTACATGCTAGGGTTGTCAAGCTAAGGCAAGGTCTTATAAACCTAATGAAAAGAAATTGGATTCAAGGACTATTAGCTATAATTTTATAGGATATTCTAAAAAGTCAAGAGGATATAAATTTTATAGTCCCTCTAATAGATCCTTCTTCAAAATGGGAAGCGTCAAATTCATTGAAGATGGTAGGAGCACTAAGGTTAGGAATCTATATTTTGAGGGAAGCATGACCATTCTCCTATGGTTACTGATCCTGTCCGAACCAGGAGTCAACGGACACTGGGCACGTGGCGCTCCCTGCTGGATCCTCGAGCGCTCCGGCGAACCTGCAGTAAAATCGAGCCGGGAGGGGTGTCCCGGCGACGGCCCTCCGACGCTCAAGTCAGGCGAGGAATAACGAATAGGTGGCCTCAAGATGAAGATTTTCTCATACCTCCAGTGAAGAAATGGAGGCCTTATATAGACCTCTCGAAGAAGCCTGGGCGCGCCAGTCAAAGCAACCACCTGCCTTTGACCATGCCCAGGTATGGGTCTGTCAGAAGGGCCATGCCCAGATATGGATCTGTCAGGAAGACGTCCACGAGGCCATACTGCTACTGTATCAACCTTCCCATGATGTGACGGCAAGATCCTCCATCGTGTGATCTTGTGTACGGCCTAATCATCAGACATGCTTCTGCTGATATCCCATAACCCGAGCCGAGCGCCTAGGCCGCTCGGCCACCTTTGTACCCTCGCCCCTATCCTGGCCGAATGGACCACTCGATCGGCCCTTCGGTCCCAGCCGAGCGGACTTCCGCTCGGCCCTTCGATCTTCCTGCCTTGGCGTCGGAAACCCAAGCCCATGGATGGGTTATCTCTAGCTCCGCTCGGACCATTACCCGCTTGGCCAGCCCTCCATCCGTCCTTAGGTTGGGACCCTTCAGAAGGTGGGCCCCGCATTCTTACCGCCGGATCAGTTACTATTAGTACAATCAGTAGCGGTATGATTATCATATCCTACATTATTGATAATTCACATCTAGTAGGAGTAGTGAATCAAGATATTTCCGTGTCATCTCTAATTCAATTGGAGGGTCCTTCCACTCAAAGTGAGATATTACCTCATATTGATGAGCAAGTACCTCAATCATATTATACGCAAGTGTCATTAAAGTGATCCATGTGGGAAAGGAGATCCACGATTACCCATGATTATATTTATCTTTAAGAGCATAAGTTTGACATAGGATTAGAAAGTGATTCTGTATCTTTTCAAGAGGTCAAACAATGCTCTAACCCTGAAAGGTGGATTAATGACATGTAAAAAGAGTTGAAATTTATAACAGACAATGATGTTTGAGAACTTATCAAATTGCCTAAAGGTATGAAACTCGTTGGTTGTAAATGGATATTTAAAAACAAGCAGGATTCAAAGGGCAATGTTGAAAAGTATAAGACTCATCTTGTTGCCAAGGAAATCACTCAAAAGGAAGACATTGATTACAAGGAGATTTTCTCACTTGTCTCGATGAAAGACTCCTCTAGAATAATCATGACACTTGTAGATCATTTTAATTTAGAGCTACATCAAATGGATGTAAAGACTACATTCCTCAATGGTGATATTGAGCAGTCTATATATATGGTTCAATCGAAGAACTTTGAGTTTGAGAATTTAAAGCACTTACTATGTAGATTAAAGAAGTCTATTTATGATTTGAAATAGACATTCTGTCAATGGTACTAAACTTAGTATCTTTTTGATATATGTCAAAGAGGGAGAAAAAGGTTAAAGTTAAGTTAAACATATAACTTTTTATTAAGGGGGAGCATAAGGAAGATAAAAAATGTCAAATTATTTTACTTATGGTTATGCTCTAAATCCTTATGTTACATTAATTTTTGTTATACTTTACTTAATTTTGAACTAGGTTGTCATAATAAAAAAGGGAGAGATTGTTGGTGTAGTGAGCACCAAACGATCGAACTTATGTTTTGATTATGACAAAGGGTTCAAAGTTAAGGTTACTTGTTGTCTAACAAGTATGAATAAGCTTGTAGGAAAGTCCTAAGTATTCTTAGGCAAAAGTCCTAGTGGATTCTAGGCAGGTAGAAAACTCTAGGGAGAGGTAACCTTAGGTCCTAGGGGAAAGTAACCCTAGGTTATGGAAAGTCCTAGCTATACTTAGACAACAAAGTCCTGGTCCGGGGGATTGGGCGAATTCTTGGCGGGTCAAGCACTTTGGTCAAAATCCAAGAGTCGGGGACTCTAGGTGAAAATTCTGGTGGTCACGGACCAGGCGAAAGTCTGGTCAGGTAGTGGAGAGGACGTTCAGCATAAAGACCTAAAGTCTTGGATGTTGAGCAAAAGCCCAGATGGTCTGAAGGACTGGTCTGGCAAAAGGTAAACTCTCTTGAGAGGAGTAGGTGAGGACGCGCTCCCCGAAGAGGGAACAGTAAGCGTCGGTTCGACCTAGAGTTTCATCAAAACTCAAAATCAGTACCGGACAGCCGGAGGCTGTCAAATTCATATTCTATATACTGTTTATTGTTTGAACTAAATTTATTTTACAGAAAATGAAGAGGCTGAAGAAAGTTGGTCTGGGCGCTTGGAGGGGGTCCGACCGCTTGGAGCTGGTCCGGGCGCCCGGAGGGGATCCAACCGCTCGGAGCTGGTCCGGGCGCCCGGGATACTTGGCAGGTGCCTTCGTGGTTCGTGCGCCTGAAGCTGGTCTGGGCACTCGGAATGCCAAAATACATCTCTTCGCCATGCTAGAGCATGGTGATTGGACGACCTTACGTCATGATTCAAGCGCCCGGAAGGGATCTAGACGCCCGAAATAGCCTATAAAGGCAACATTTGACCAACACCTAAAATACAACATTCTGAATAACTTTTGCCCTTGCACGCTTCTCAAAAAATGCTTCCATGACGCTCAAACGCTATTCCGGCAGCCGAGGGCTTAATTCTTCAAATTTGTAGATCATCGGTATATTTTATTTCAGTTCTTCAAAAAAGTTGTAAATCTTTACTTGTATTATTTCAAACTGATAGTGATTGCCCAACGAAAAACTCTCATGTTCGGGCCTTGTAATAGGAGTTGTAACATGCTCTGAACCAAGTAAAAAAAATGTGTTAGCGATTGCTTTGTTGTCTTTTCTTTTCTATCTCTATTCCGTTGCATTTTACTCAATTATTTTTAAACGAATGTGAAATCCATGAGCCCTATTCACCCCCTCTAACACAACAATCCTACACGTTGTGCACATCCTTCTCATCCACTGGTGTACTCTTCCATAGTATCTCGTCCCTCGGATGCACTAAGTCTATCGACTCGCTTCTGGTGCTATCCTTCTTACTAGCCACGTCTTCTGTTTAACTTCTTGTATTTCTAAGCTCTTGTATACTCAGACACAAGACATTAAAAATAGATAGGATCCAACTTGACTTGGTAGATTACATCAAAATTAATCCAAGGTACTTACACTAGTCACATTCTAAACCTACATGGAGCATTTATGGGAGTTGCATCAACTGGGGAGCTGGCGGAGCAATCATACTTTAGGCTTAGTAAGAGGATCCCACATTTGTCTTTTTGTGAGGTGGGGTCGTATCTATTTGAAAATGAGCGATGTACATTTGGTACATATGGTGAGACTGGACACTAATAGGTCTTGAGAAGGGTTCTCCCATTTTGTTTTGTTTGTGGGGAGATCACATACTTTGAGGCGAGATCATACTTGTGAGACTTTACACATTTTGATTGATCTAGGGGCATGGGTGAGGATGGTGAATAGATCCACTATAATAATCTATCTAGTCCACAACAAACAACTCATAGTAAAGATACACCAAATTCTTTGATGGTTTGGGCTTTGCCAAAAAATCTAAGAGGGTGAAGTCCACTAGAATAATCTATCTAGTCAGTAGCAAATGACTTGTGGTAAAGATACGATAAATCTTTTGATAGCTGGCTACTTGCTAAAAGTGTGTACGACGATCGGTGAAGTTTGACTATGTAGTATTGGAGGAGACAGAGTTTCCTTTTGAGACCGATGGAGGCTTGCATTGTTACGGGTTGACACAAAGGATGGATGGTCTAGGGCTTATTGATTTAGACTTAGTGGATTTGACATGGTGACAACATGTTGCGGATGAGGATGGGGTAGTGGATGGTTATTGATCTACTTCGATGACTATGAGCACATTGCTTGGGTGGACATTACAGATTGATTGGCGGTTTGACCCAAATAGTTTGGCTGGTGGATTTACATTTATATGGACGATGGCTAGTTTCATGAGCAGTTGGTACTTTGGTGTTTTTGTAATAGTGGATGTATTTTGGGAGGTTGGTACCTTGAGAGTACACATACATATATATGGGTGCATACATCAGATAACCACCCGAATCTGATACTTCATTAGAAATGATTGGCTATCTTTAGATACATGTCTAGCTGTACTATTTTCTCAATGATATATAATTTATCTTTCATAAAAAAAAAGAGATACCTATGTTTCGACATAGATTGTAAATCTTTATTTAACGTGTTGTAAAGTTAAATTTGAAAATTTTAGAAAATTTCAGATAAGGAAATGATTTCCTAATTTGATATAAAAGATTTCAATTTTAGATATGTTTCCTAATTTGTTATGAAATCTAATTTTAGAAATATTTCCTAATTTGTTAGAAAATTTCAATCTTGAAAATTATTTCCTAATTTACTAAGGAAATTCCTTATACTAAGATATAGAATTAGATTTGAAATTATTTTTTTAATCTAATTAAAGAATTATGATTTATGAAATTAAATTCTTTAACATATTTATTTCCTAAATTAATTTATGATAACTATGATATGACTTTGTCATAATCTATGTCATATTAGATGACATGATTGATGTCATTCTAAATGCCTTGATTATGCCATGTTATACCACGTAAATAATTTATAAATTTTCCTATGCCTTCTTTGCATGGGATTGATGAGACCTAGATTAATTAAAACACTTATAAAAATATTAAAAGCGTACACTTTCCATTAATATATTAAGAACTAGAGTTTAATTTCATGTTTGGTTTGTTGGACTCACTCCAAGCCTAACTTGAAATTAAACATGTTCAGATCATTGAGATACAATCTTATGATTAATGGGTTGACTTTAACTAGAACCATTAATTTTTGGACTCACTCCGAGGTTAATATAGAAAGAGGTGAAGCTGGGTGATATGTATTTGATACATATATGCTAATGAGTTAACAACCGAACCTTTATGCAAATATCAAAAAGTTGATAGCATAATATGATAGTTATATATATGTGATATATAATTGGTATATTTTATATCTACTACTAGAACTAAGAATGTCTTGTTGGACTCACTCCAATGTTATTCTTATCTATAGTGAAATCAACTCACTTGAAGAAAACCTACCATCTTCTAAATTCAAAGCAATTGCTCTTGAATTTAATAAGCAAGTTGGATCTCTGTTATGTATGTGAATGGTCTGCATTACATAATTAATTCATCTTTCTTATATGCTCAATTTTGTATTTTGAGGTTAATAGAATAAGCATGACTTCTATTAATTTGCGCTTAAATTTAGACACGAATAAATTGACCAGGCTGAATTTCTTAGACTGGCTTCGAAACCTAAGAATTATTCTCAAGGTTGATAAGATCGTCTATGTCCTTTAAGAGTATCTTCCCGCAAGTCTAGCTAATGATGCAACTTTTGATAAATTATTGGCTCATCAGAAGCATATGACTGATTTTAAACTTGCAAGCTGCATCATTGTTATGCTTCCGCAAGTGCACGGATTCGTCGTCAGTAATATATAAGATTGTCGAACCACAGGGACTGTTGATTAAGCATTAGAGATGTCACAAAGTAAGTTGTCTAGATGGTCGAAAGTCTGCTTTGGCGTTTGCAAACTAACGAGAGTGATCGAAAAGAGGAAGAGAAGGATGAGAGAATCGATCTTGGAGGGAATTGAGCTTTGGGAAATGGATCTAGGATTTTGGTTTCGTTGTGGTGGAACCTGATGCATCATGTTCTATCTTTTACTCATCGTCAATCAATATACCTTCGCCGGAAGTTAAAGCTATTATCCTTAAGTACTAATCAGAAAGATCCCTGTGAAATCCTGTTACGGTTAACCCCTGTCATTAGGGTGCCTCGGTAGATCACAAGAATACAAATCTAATTGGTAACATTAGGGATAGAGATAGGGTTTGGTTTGGTCTCTTACTTCCTTGTGGAGAAATTGCCTCTTCTTTCAAGGGAATATCTTAGATGTCAGTGAACGGGTTACCCCTGTCACTAGGGCCCCTCAGGTATACGATCTAAGATCATCTCTTTACGAAATTAACAATTCCTACACAATCAATTAACATGACAAGACAACAAGACTCATGCATATCAAATAGAAACGAAGCAAGAGAAATAATCCAACAAGTAAAGGTACAAACATGAGTCTTACATCAAACCCTATCCAAAACTACTCCCTACATCCATAGAAAAGGAGATCTACTCCATTGCGAGAGGGGAACAACCCCAAAACATAAAGTAAAGCACACTTACAACCCTTGATGTGAGAAGAAGGGGAAGAAGAGATGCTTGCCGAGATTTCCGATGTCTTGGTGATGCCTCCTTGCTCTGGAGATGAACGGAACGTCAAGAGATGGCGGCGAATGAAGCTCTAGGGTTTCCCCCGAAGGGGAGAACCCTTTCCCAAGGAGAGGGGACAAAATCCCAAACCAAAGATGATCCAAGAATAGAGTTATTGACCCTTTTATACCTCTTCCAAGCTGTCCAGGAAAACCAGGATTACAGGGGTCCGGTAAATCGAGTTTTCCACCCATTAAACCAGGTTTTCTCGTGATTTACCCTGAACCAAAGTTTTATCTCTTGAAATTATTTTCAATTTGATACTTGGATCGAGCCCTGGCTCCAACCGAGCCGAAAGTTATGGCGGTTCGAAGTTTGGTCTGCGGTCTGGGTGGAGGTCCAGTTGAACCTGTGGTTGGGAGGCATGATCGTGCCATTTAGCACAAGCAGGCAACGCTTTCTCTCTGTTGTATCTGAAGAAAAGTTGTCGATCTTAAAGTTAGTTACGTTTCTGTATAAAGAACATCCCAAAACTCCAACGAAGCGCAAAGTTATGGCCGAATTACGAACGGTCTGCAATCTGCCCAGAATTCAGCACAACCCTATTTTGGCATGGCATGACCCGTGTTCTTTGTCACACGATGGTGTGGAATCCACACGGCCTCACACGGTTTCTTCTCGGGTTGAGGCCGTGTGGCTTACTTTGCCGTGGCCTTTTTCTTCTCTGCCGGGGTCACACGACCGTGTGGATTCATATGACCGTGTGGATTCACACGACCATGTGGATTCACACGGCCGTGACTTTTCTCTCATCTGGATCGTTGGCATGGCCGTGTCATTTGGCACGACCGTGTTTTGCTTAGCCACAGGGATAATGGCACGGCCGTGTGGGAGCACATGGCCGTGACCCTCTTCAAATCTGGATTCCAGGCACGACCCAAGCTCCTGTGTGCGTTTTTGCTCTATTTTCCCGCCAAATAGCGTCCTATCAATCAAAACAAGTAAAGAGTAGATCTCCGAACAAAATATAATATGATCCTGTCGGGAAGCTGAGAAGACGAACCTGCCGGGATGACGTGTCTGGAAGGTTGACCGCATCCCCATGACCCGGTTGATGATTTGTCCGCTGCGTTGACCAGATTGTCAGAAGTCCTCCTCCGGTCAACTGTACCTGTATCCAGCGAACGGGTCGCCCCGGCCTCTGGTACCTCGGTGCTCGAGGCGAATCTCACAGATATATGAGCAACCGAATACTAATGATAAAATAATTAACTAAATGCAGAAAAGGTACGAGAACGTACCCTGGACCAGGGGGGCGCCCTCGGATGGATGGATGCGTTGGTCGAGCTACTGATCAAGTCGTCGCAGCCCAGGTGGCATGTAAGTCAGAATATATCCTCGGCTCACATGCCGGGCTACGACACACACTAATGGCTCCTAGGTCGGCTGGTAAAATGTCTCACCATCATAGTAGTAATACAAAGAGCAGAACATCACGGCTCGATGGCCGGAAAACACAATGGATGTCTAGAAACACCGCGGAGGGCTGGATCTACGCCAAAAGCAGTGGAGACAATAAATGTACAGCCATCGATGCGGACTGTCAGGACACCGGAGTTAGCTGTGGGGTCGTCGGAAGGGGCAACGGCAGCTGTGGCTACCGGTGGCAACACCTGCGGGAGGTGGCATCGATTGCGGGAGAAGGCGGCAGTGGTCCTCCGACGGCGGTGCAGCGAGGAAAAGAGAGAAAGTAGTGAGAGGGGCGGCCTGCGGCGGCTCCGGCGAACTGAGGTGGCTCCGACGGCAGCATCTCGAGGAGAACAGAGGCTATGCCGACCACAAGAAGAGGTGAGGAGGAGAAGAGCAGTGGTCGGAGACCCGCAGCCGGCCTTGTCACCCGCGAGGAGCGCGAGAGAGATGAAGAAACCCCTCTCTCCCCTCTGTTGGCAGCCGAGGTAGGAAAACGAAGGAGAAAACACTCCCCGGCGGTGGCTTGTCCAGCCGTACTGTCGCAATGAGGTGGAGGAGGAGGGTGGTGACGGCGTCGCGAGGAGGAGGAAGAAGAGCGGCGGTGGGTTGCTCCAATGGAGACATCACAAGCGGGAGATGGAGAGGAGGAGATGGAGCGGCCTATGGCCGGCGTCGGCGCCGGCGAGGAGCCCGAGAGGAAGAAGGTGACTCCATTTCCCCTGGCGGCGGCCTCCTGTTCCTCTCACGAACCCCCCCCCCCCCCCACCTCTTTTTTCCCTTGTCCCCCGTGCTTATAAGCCCTAAAATCCCTAAAGCCTTCTCCTTCCTAATGACACAAATGCCCCCTTTCCTCTTCTTAATTCCTTTCATGTCCCAAACTACATCCGTGTCCCAAACTACATCTGGATCGCAAGCCTCCCCTTCAAGTCTAGTCGAAGGAGGCGTTAGTCCGACTGACTGGACAGTCAATCGCAAAGAGCTGAACCTCTCTCGATGTCAAAGCCAAATCGCTGAACCGATAATATAATGTCCCTCGAGTGGTCGCTATAATAATGGTGTCGCAAGAGATGGTAACGATACCGAGCAGACCAAGTCGGAAACTGGACCAATACCAAGTGCGCAGCCGCGAAGGTACCGACCGGCCGATCGAAGATGCCGATCAGGTGGATAGACGCCGAGCAGAAGATGCTGAGCGAGCGACAACGTCAAGCGAGTGCCAAAACAACAAGCAAGCGAAGAGTGCCTGGATAGCAGACCGAGCGATACGGTGCACTACGAATAGACCGAGTGGACAAGCGATGCTGAGTGCGCGACTGCGGAGATGCCGGATGAGAAACAAAAACATCTCTGCGAGCGATGACGATGCTGGGCACACAACAACGAAGATGCTGAGCGAGTGATCGGAATGATGTCGATCGGATGGATAGATGTCGGACGGACGATGTCGTGCGTGCGACCACGAAGGTGCTGACCAAGCACTCATAGGAACGGAAATCGATGTCGGACGAACGATGTCGGGCGTGCGATCGAGCTGATGTCGATTGGAATAATAGATGCCGAGCGTGCGATTGGAATGATGTCGATCGGAATAATAGATGCCGAGCGGGCGATCGGAATGATGTCGATCGGAATAATAGATGCCGAGCGGGCGATCGGAATGATGTCGATCGGACGGCTATGAAAGTGCTGACTGCGCAGCCTTAATAATAGTCAACGGGCGATCGTAAGGTGTCACCCAGCAATCGAGTAAACTAAATGGCTGGTGCCATATGGGCGTATCATGCGCCAACAGCGCTGGAGTGTCGTGAGCCGAATAAGCGCAAAGCCCAGAGATATCCTAGTCCAGTTGATCCTGCCCACGACCATCGATGATAGCTCGACCCCGATCGGGGGAGATAAGAAATACGATATGCTGATAAGCTGGCTCGAGGCCAGTGATAATCGCTCGACCCCGAACGGGGGAGATAGAATATCTGAAGTTGGTCCGAGACCAGTGGCGACCGCTCGACCCCGAACGGGGGAGATAGAATATCTGATAACTAGTCCATGCAGCGGTCTTCAAGCCGGAGTTTTTATAGTCGCCGGTTCGACTCTACGGTTTAACGTCTGGGCTAGACGGTCTTCAAGCCGGGGTTTTTATAGTCGCCGGTTCGACTCTACGATTTAACGTCTGGGCTAGACGGTCTTCAAGCCGGGGTTTTTATAGTCGCTGGTTCGACTCTACGGTTTAACGTCTGGGCTAGACGGTCTTCAAGCCGGGGTTTTTATAGTCGCCGGTTCGACTCTACGGTTTAACGTCTGGGCTAGACGGTCTTCAAGTCGGGATTTTTATAGTCGCCGGTTCGACTCTACGGTTTAACGTCTGGGCTAGACGGCCCTAAGGGCTAATTCAAACCTGGCCGATCGGCTCGGGGGTCTTCACCATCGAGCTCTGGGCTCGGATAATATACTCCCCGCCGGACGGCCGGGGTCTTCACCATCGAGCCTGCACTCGGATAATATAATCCCCCGCCGGACGGCTCGGGGTCTTCACCATCGAGCCTGGCTCGGATAATATAATCCACGCCGATGGCTCGGGGTCTTCTACACGGCATCGCGTGGCTACTCGCTTGGTCGCCAATCGCCTGGGGTCTTATAGCGTCATTCCTGCACCAAGTATACATCCGAACAGTTTCTATTTACATCAGCGCACCTTTCATCCAGCCCGATGGGCTGGAGGTGGTTTGCTCCACGGCCTCGCTAGCCTTCGTCCATCCTCATCTTCCAATATAAGCTCCCGATCGGAGCTCTCGGACCGATCGGCTCGGGGGTCTTCACCATCGAGCCTGCAGCTCGTATATAATCCGCCCGGCCGATCGGCTCGGGGGTCTTCTACATCGAGCCTGTGGCTCGTATATAATCCGCCCGGCCGATCGGCTCGGGGGTCTTCTACATCGAGCCTGTGGCTCGTATATAATCCGCCCGGCCGATCGGCTCGGGGGTCTTCTACATCGCCGGCCGATCGGCTTGGGGGTCTTCTACATCGAGCCTGTGGCTCGTATATAATCCGCCCGGCCGATCGGCTCGGGGGTCTTCGCCCGAGGAACTAATGCAAATCATATAACTGACAGAATAAATAACGGGAAAACTGACCGGGGTCATGAGAATGGCAAAACTCTCCGGCATCGTCCATCTTCACGTTCCAGATCAGGCGCGTTCCCACAGACGGCGCCAAATTGATCCTGTCGGGAAGCTGAGAAGACGAACCTACCAGGATGACGTGTCTGGAAGGTTGACCACATCCCCATGACCCGGTTGATGATCTATCCGCTGCGTTGACCAGATCGTCAGAAGTCCTCCTTCGGTCAATTGTACCTGTATCCAGCGACCGGGTCGCCCCGGCCTCTGGTACCTCGGTGCTCGAGGCGAATCCCACTTATATATGAGCAACCGAATACTAATTATAGAATAATTAACTAAATGCAGAAAAGGTACGAGAATGTACCCTGGCCCAGGGGGGCACCCTCGGATGGATGGATGCGTTGGTCGAGCTACTGATCAAGTCGTCGCAACCCAGGTGGCATGTAAGTCAAAATATATCCTCAGCTCACAGGCCGGGCTACGGCACACACTAACGACTCCTAGGTCGACTGGTAAAATGTCTCACCATCATAGCACTAATACAAAGAGCAGAACATCACGGCTCGATGGCCGGAAAACACAATGGATGTCTAGAAACACCGCGGAGGGCTGGATCTACGCCAAAAGCAGTGGAGACAATAAATGTACAGCCATCGATGCGGACTGTCAGGACACTGGAGTTAGCTGTGGGGCCGTCGGAAGGGGCAACGGCGGCTGTGGCTACCGGTGGCAACACCTGCGGGAGGTGGCATCGATTGCGGGAGAAGGCGGCAGTGATCCGCCGACGGCGGTGCAGCGAGGAAAAGAGAGAAAGTAGTGAGAGGGGCGGCCTGCGGCGGCTCCGGCGAACTGAGGTGGCTCCGACGGTAGCATCTCGAGGAGAATAGAGGCTATGCCGACCACAAGAAGAGGTGAGGAGGAGAAGAGCAGTGGTCGGAGACCCGCAACTGGCCTTGTCACCCGCGAGGAGCGCGAGAGAGATGAAGAAACCCCTCTCTCCCCTTTGTTGGCAGCCGAGGTAGGAAAACGAAGGAGAAAACACTCCCCGGCGGTGGCTTGTCCAGCCGTACTGTCGCTATGAGGTGGAGGAGGAGGGTGGTGACGGCGTCGCGAGGCGGAGGAAGAAGAGCGACGGTGGGTTGCTCCAATGGAGACGTCACAAGCGGGAGATGGAGAGGAGGAGATGGAGCGGCCTATGGCCGGCGCTGGCGAGGAGCCCGAGAGGAAGAAGGTGACTCCATTTCCCCTGGCGGCGACCTCCTGTTCCTCTCACGAACCCCCCCCCCCCCCCCCCTGTTTTTTCCCTTGTCCCCCGTGCTTATAAGCCCTAAAATCCCTAAAGCCTTCTCCTTCCTAATGACACAAATGCCCCCTTTCCTCTTCTTAATTCCTTTCATGTCCCAAACTACATCCGTGTCCCAAACTACATCCGGATCATAATAGAAGTATGATATTATAATGAAATAGGGTGCAATAAACATAGATTATGCTAATGAAATGCAAGTAGATGTGCGTCAAAGCATGCATAAAAGTGCATATAATCTACGCACATCAATCATGTTTGTCTCGATGTTTCCTAAACTATAAAAATAACATGAGTATATGAATGCTTATACAATTGTTTATCATCTTCATGAGTTGTTCGATGAGAAAGCGAAATCCAAATGGTTCGAAGTCTCCAAGCTCCTCTTTGGATAAAAAATACAAGAGGGTTCATCTATAGTGCAATTTGTACTAAAGATGAATGACTACATTGAGCAGTTAGGATCACTTAGATTGTGATGGATCATGAGTTAAGTATTGACTTAATTCTATATAATTTGCCTAATAGCTATTCATAGTTTGTGATGAATTAATTGATGAACTAACTTAAAACCACAATTCCTGAGTTGATCAATATGCTTAATGATCCGGCAGTAAGAATGGGGGACCCACTTCCTGAAGGGTCTCAGCTTGAGGACCGATGAAGGGCTGACTAAGCGGTTAACGGCCGCGCCGAGCAGATGGGTAGGTCCGAGCGGAGCTAGAGATAACCCATCCAGGGGCTTGGGTTTCCGACGCCAAGTTAGGAGGATCGAAGGGCCGAGCGGTAGTCCGCTCGGCAGGGGCCAGAGGGCCGAGCGGGTTGTCCGTTCGGCCAAAATACGGGCGAGGGTACAAAGGTGGCCGAGCGGCCTATGCGCTCAGCTCGGGATATGGGATATCAGCAGAAGGATGATTAGGCCGTACACAAGATCGCACGATGGAGGATCTTGCCGTCACATCATGGAAAGGTTGATACAGTAGCAGTACGGTCTCATGGACGTCTGCCTGACAGATCCATATTTGGGCATGGCCCTTCTGACAGACCCATACCTGGGCATGGTCAAAGGCAAGTGGTTGCTTCGACTGGCGCGCCCAGGCTTCTTCGAGAGGTCTATATAAGGCCTCCATTTCTTCACCGGAGGTATGCAAAAAATCTTCATCTTGAGGCCACCTATTCGTTATTCCTCGTCTGACTTGAGCGTCGGAGGGCCGTCGCCGGGACACCCCTCCCGACTCGGTTTTACTGCAGGTTCGCCGGAGCGCTCGAGGATTTAGCAGGGAGCGCCACGTGCCCAGTGTCCGTTGACTCCTGGTTCGGACAGGATCAAATTGGCGCCGTCTGTGGGAACGCACCTGCATCCGAACAAGAACGATGGACGAGGCTGGACGACAACACACGGTGGCGCTTTCGACGGAAGAACTCGAAGCTCTGGTCGAGATAAGGGCCGCCAAACTTGTGGAGCAAAAACAGAAAGTCGCGGCCGAGCGGCCGGAGCAACAAGCAACATCTGCATCGGGTGGCCGAGCGGAAGCACCTCAGGCCACCGTCGCATTCCACCGGGCCTTATTTCGCACCCCTGAAGCCGTACCAGCTCGGAGAGATAGAGGCTCTTCTTCAGACGAAATGCCAAGGCGGGATGACAGAAAAGGGAAAGCTCCCCGGGCGGATACATCTCCCGAGCGAATCAATCGCCAATTCTCGGAGGCTATTCTACGAGCCCCCCTACCCAAGCATTACGTACCTCCGACGATCGGCAAGTATAATGGAACAACAGACCCGGATGATCATCTGGGTAAGTTTGATAACACAGCTACACTCCATCAATATACAGATGGAGTAAAGTGCCGCGTCTTCCTTACAACCCTCTCGGGATCGGCTCAACGGTGGTTTCGGAGGTTGCCGGACGGATCCATCACTAGCTTCAAGGACTTCCGAATGGCCTTCCTCCACCATTTCGCTAGCAGTCGGCGGTATCAGAAGACAAGTGTCAGCTTGTTCGCCATCAAGCAAGAGCCGAGAGAATCGCTTCGAGCTTACATTCAGCGGTTCAACCAAGTGGCGATGGATATCCCAACGGCCACATCGGAGACGATGATGAATGCCTTCACGCAAGGCCTTGTAGATGGGGACTTCTTCCGGTCGCTCATCCGAAAGCCGCCCCGAGATTATGATCACATGCTGCATCGGGCCAACGAATACATAAATGTGGAAGAAGCGCAAGCCGCTCGGAAAAAGGAAACTCCAACCGAGCGGGCACCTGTTCAGGCCGAGCGGAAACAGCATGCCGCTCAGCAGCCACCAAGAGGACCGAGGGCCGAAGCAATCCGATCCCCCCACGCCAGGTCGCACGTACAAGAAGTGGCTGCCGCTCGGCCCAAGCCAAAGAAGAGGTGGACCCCTATGTTCTGCTCCTTCCATCAGACGGATACGCACAACACGAGGGATTGTCGAAGTCTTCCCTTCGTGGCCAATCCCGTTCCCAGGAAAGCCGAACGACTGTCTCCTCCCATCGACAGGAGACAAAGGACCCATGAAGCCGACCGGACCCGCACCGAAAGGTGACATCAACAGACACCCGATCGGCACCGATCTCCAAGACAGGAGAATCGCCGGGCGTCTAGAGAACGGTCACGACCGTCCGCTCGGGAAGAGGAAAACAGGAGCAATACTTCCCGGGGCGAGATCAACGTCATTGCTGGCGGGCCAACCGGAGGAGACTCCAACCGGGCCAGAAAGGCGGGCGTTCGGCAGCTACAGATCCACGCAGTCGGCTGTAGTCAAGAGCGGGCAAGTGGACCGGAAATCACTTTCGGCCCCGGAGACTTGGAAGGAGTAGAAGTGCCCCACGACGACGCTCTGCTCATTAAAGCGGTAATAGCAAATTATACTATTCACCACCTATTTGTTGACACAGGGAGCTCGGTCAACATCATATTCAAGAAGGTGTTCGATCAGCTGCAAATTGATCGTGCCGAACTGCTGCCCATGACGACCCCGCTATACGGGTTTACTGGCAACGAAGTTCAGCCGGTTGGACAAATTCGGCTAGCTACCTCACTGGGAGAGGAGCCGCTCAGGAGGACCAGGACAATAAACTTCGTGGTGGTCGACTCTCCTTCGTCCTACAACGTCATTTTGGGACGACCGGCGCTTAGCGAATTTCGAGCCGTTGTCTCAACCTTCCACCAGAAGATGAAGTTCCCCGTCGAAGACAAAGTGGGAGAAGTACGGGGGGATCAGTTAGCAGCTCGGCGGTGCTATATAGAGATGATCCGAGCAGAAGCTTGTTCCGCTCGGAAGGCGCCCCGAATTGAGGTACACGCCATAACCGAGAAACCTCCTGCTTTGATTTATGATGAAAAGGAGGAAGTTCAGATCCATCTGACCCGATCGGAGGCCACGACTTTTATCGCCTCTGATCTGGAGGAAGAACAGAAGGAGAAGCTGATCCAATGCCTCCAACGAAATCATGATGTCTTCGTCTGGTCGACACATGAGTTGCCCGGAATTTCACCGAGCCTGGCGCAGCATGAGTTGCATGTCCGACCGGACGCTCGGCCAGTGAAGCAGAGAAAAAGAGATTTCAGTGCCAAGCAGAATGCCATAATCCGGGCGGAAGTAGAAAAGCTTCTGGAGGCCGGCCACATACGTGAGGTGCAGTTCCCAAGCTGGCTGGCCAACGTGGTATTGGTCTCCAAGCGGGGCGGCAAGTGGAGAGTCTGCATCGACTTTCGGGACTTAAACAAAGCATGCCCCAAGTATTTTTATCCCCTGCCCCGGATAGATCAGCTGGTGGACTCTACGGCCGGCTGCGAATTAATTTGCATGCTTGACGCCTACCAAGGGTATCATCAAGTACCGCTCGCCCGGGAAGATCAAGAAAAAGTAAGCTTCGTAACGGCCGACGGCACTTATTGCTACAACGTGATGCCGTTCGGATTGAAGAATGCCGGGGCCACCTATCAACGCTTGATGAACAAAGTGTTCAGGGAGCAGATCGGGCGGAATCTGGAAGTCTATGTGGACGACATTCTCATTAAGTCTGTCCGAGCGGCCGATCTTTTCAAGGACATAGAAGAAACCTTCCGAACGCTGCGCAAATATGGAGTCAAGCTAAATCCCCAGAAGTGCCTGTTTGGAGCAAAAGGAGGGCGTTTCTTGGGATATATAGTGACCGAGCGGGGAATTGAAGCCAACCCCAGCAAGGTGAAAGCTCTGCAAGACATGCTTCCTCCCAGAAACACAAGGGAAGTGCAACGGTTGACCGGTCGGATAACTGCTTTGTCCAGATTCATCTCCAAAACCGCCGACCGGAGCCTGCCATTCTTCAAGATCCTGCGCAAGGCTACTAAGTTCCAGTGGGATGAAGAGTGTGACCTAGCATTCGAAGGATTGAAAACATATCTAAATTCTCTGCCAGTGTTAGCCAGGCCGATCGAGGGTGAGTCACTTTATATTTATTTGTCATCGACTGAGCATGCTGTAGGCTCAGCACTTGTGAGGGCAAGCGGCGAAGAGCAGCCGGTGTATTTTCTAAGCCACATTTTAAAGGATGCTGAATCTCGTTACACCGGGCTCGAGAAGTTGGCCTTTGCTTTGGTTCTAGCCGCTCGGCGCCTTCGACCGTATTTCTTGGCTCACACCATCATTGTCCGGACGAACAGTCCACTCGGAAGAGTACTGTTGAATCCAGAAGCGTCCGGACGGCTCATCAAGTGGACGACAGAATTAAGTGAATTTGACATCCAATATCAGCCCCGCTCGGCGATCAAAGCCCAATCCTTGGCTGATTTTGTGACCGAAGTGCAAAGGCCAGAGCCGGAAGCTATGTGGAGAATATATGTGGACGGGTCCTCCACTCGGCTCGGAAGTGGGATCGGAATATTGCTGCTCTCACCTCAAGAAGAGAAGATGCACCTATCCGTCCGGCTGGATTACAAAGCTACCAACAACGAAGCAGAATATGAGGCCCTCATAGCCGGATTGCAGGCAGCCCGGCATGTGGGTGCCGGTCGGGTGACTCTCTATTCGGATTCACAGTTGGCCGCTCAACAACTTTCTGGCACCTTTGAAATCAATAGTGTTCGGCTTAAACTCTACGTTGAGGCCTTTGAAAAGCTCAAAGCTACTTTCCGAGAGGTTCTTATACAGAAGATCCCCCGAACGGAGAACCAGGCAGCAGACGAGTTAGCCAAACTCGCGAGTTCAATAACACCAGTTGCCATTCGGCAACTAATTGAAAAAGTACTGCTGGTGGCGCACGTCGATCGGATACAAGGCCTCACGTTTCCAAGCGACTGGAGGACACCTATTATAGAATTTCTCCGTTCGGGCACCACACCCTCCGATGAATATGCAGCCCGGCTCCTCAGAAGAAGAGTCGGTCGGTTTACACTCATCGGAGATCAGCTTTACAAGAAAGCTTTCTCGCGCCCGTTGCTGAAATGTGTAAGCTTGGAGGACTCAGCTTACATCCTCCAAGAAGTACATCAAGGATCATGCGGGGGTCATCCGGGCGGGCGCTCATTGGCCAAGAAGATCCTCTTGGCCGGATACTTTTGGCCAACTTTACAAACAGATGCCGCTCGGACAGTATCTACCTGCCTTTCATGCCAGAAGTATCACAACTTCTCCCACCGACCGGCCGAAGAAATGAAGGCGTCAAGCGTTTCATGCCCGTTCGACCAATGGGGAATGGATATTGTCGGTCCATTTCCGATGGCGGCTGGGCAGAGGAAATTCTTACTAGTGGCGGTAGACTATTTCTCCAAGTGGGTGGAGGCCGAGCCGCTAGCAAAGATCACTGAACAAATGGTTAAAAAATTCATCTGGCAACACATCATTTGTCGGTTCGGCATCCCTCGCCGACTAGTGTCCGACAACGGGCGGCAGTTCACAGGGAAGATGTTAGAGGATTGGTGCAAGAGCTACGACATTGAGCAACATTTCACATCCGTGGCCTATCCTCAGAGCAACGGTCAAGCTGAAGTGGCCAACCGGGAAATTCTCCGTATTCTGCGCGCTCGGCTCGACCATTTGGGAGGAAGTTGGCCGGATGAAGTGCCGAACGTCTTGTGGGCCATCCGAACAACGCCAAAAGAAGGGACAGGAGTCACACCGTTCCATTTGGTATATGGTGGCGAGGCCGTCATTCCGGTTGAAGTCGGCGTGGAGTCCGCCCGGATCCAGAGCTACGATGAGGACAACGCCGAACGGAGAAACATGGAGCTGGATTTGGTAGAAGAGGAGAGGGCAAAGGCGTCCGTTCGGCTGATGGCGTACTGACAACGAATGAAGCAAAACTATAACCGGCGCGTCATTCCCCGATCATTCCAGATCGGCGACCTTGTCTGGAAGAAAGTCAAGCCGGTCGGCGACGTCGGCAAGCTTGAAGCTCCATGGGCAGGTCCCTTCAGAATCATCGAAAAGCTCCGCTCGGGCGCGTATTATCTGAAGGATGAGGAAGGTCGACAGCTAGATAGGCCGTGGAGCGCGAACCACCTCCAGCCTTACCGGGCAGGGTGAAAGAAACGAAAAATCAAGAGAATAAATAAGACATCGCCAACAAAAGAACGAAGGCCCCGAGCCGCTCGGCCGGAGGTAAATGGGTCGGGCCAAGCGCTCTAAAGTTGAAGGTCCCATACCATTCGGACGGAGGTATATTATCCTAGCCCAGATGCTCGACGAAGCAGACCCTGAGCCATTCGGCCAAGAGTACGTTATCCGAGCTGGGTGAAAGGAACCAAAAGTGATGAAAAGGAGGGCAAAAAGCTTCGCCGAACGGAAGCGTCAAAATTAGCCAGAGTCGTCTAGCCCAGACGTTAAACCGTAGAGCCGCATCGACCGGCTATAAAAACCGAGCGGAAAACCGACGAGCACCGTCGTTAAAAATCGAGAGCCGCGCCGATCGGCTATAAACATCCGCGCCGACGAGCACCGTCGTTAAAGATCGAGAGCCGCGCCGATCGGCTATAAACATCCGCGCCGACGAGCACCGTCGTTAAAAATTGAGAGCCGCGCCGATCGGCTATAAATATACACGCCGACGAGCACCGTCATTAAAAATCGAGAGTCGCGCTGATCGGCTATAAACATCCGCGCCGACGAGCACCGTCGTTAAAAATCGAGAGCCGCGCCGATCGGCTATAAACATCCGCGCCGACGAGCACCGTCGTTAAAAATCGAGAGCCGCGCCGATCGGCTATAAATATACGCGCCGACGAGCACCGTCGTTAAAAATCGAGAGCCGCGCCGATCGGCTATAAACATCCGCGCCGACGAGCACCGTCGTTAAAAATCGAGAGCCGCGCCGATCGGCTATAAACATCCGCGCCGACGAGAGCCGCGCCGATCGGCTATAAACATCCGCGCCGACGAGCACCGTCGTTATAAGTCGAGCGCCGCGCCGATCGGCTATAAACATCCGCGCCGACGAGCACCGCCGTTAAAAATCGAGAGCCGCGCCGATCCGACGAGCACCGTCGTTAAAAATCGAGAGCCGCGCCGATCGGCTATAAACATCCGCGCCGACGAGCACCGTCGTTAAAAATCGAGAGCCACGCCGATCGGCTATAAACATCCGCGCCGACGAGCACCGTCGTAAAAAATCGAGAGCCGCGCCGACGAGCACCATCGTTAAAAATCGAGAGCCGCGCCGATCGGCTATAATTATACCAAGCGGAAGAACGAATATCAGAGTAAGAAACCGCGGAAACTACAAATATTAAAACATTTAGGCCCGATTGGGGGTTGGTCCTTCGATACTCGGCGTTTGTTGACTTCACGCAAGCAGGATACGTGCAGAGCGAGTAGGTCTTCTCGCTCGGACTTTATGCAATGAGCCAAGCCGATCGGACGCGTGAGGGAGAAAGCTTAAGAGCATGACTGGCGAAAATTTTACAAGCATCAATGTTAAGCAAACAGAAGAATATTATGGACAATGAGTAGGAAGACAGGAAAAGGGGCATCGTTTCATTAGAAGAAAAATTATGCCGAACGGCACGTACAAAAATTTTACATCCGCCGAGCGGATGAAGTACAGAAAGTGCTTGAAATAACCCGCATCACTCCGGATCCTCAAAATTAAAAAAGGTGTCCGGGATGTCGTCAATCATGGCCGCCAGTTCGGGAGGGGGAATGCTCAGGTCAGCAGGAAGATGCCCCCCCTTCTTGAAGTACGCCGTGGTGACCTTGACCGCCTCGAGGAAGGTTGAGGAGACGTTGCCACCAAACTTTTCGCCAAATCGCTCCGAGCGGATGTATTCCTGGCGCGCTGCTGCTAGCCGACTTGGCTCGCCCTCCTTATATTTTTTGAGTGCCGCTCGGGAAGCGGTTAAGGTATCTTGGACTGCCTTCAAGTCCATCTTAGCTTTTGTCCGTTCGGCCGAACGGATCTCCCGCTCGGCATCCAACTCGGCCCCTAGCTTCTTAGACTGCTGATCTAGGGCCCGGACTTCGACTTTCATTTTATCTAGAAGAAGAAGTGGAATATTTTAGGGTCAAGAGGAATACTGTGCAACTTAAAGAGGACGACCACTCCGCTCAGCAGCCTAAAGGAATTCGGCACAAGTTGGCCGAGCGGGATGCAGAAATAGTTACAAACCTCCAAAATAAAGGGATGGGTAGGAAATCTGAGGCCGCCCTGGAATTGATCTAAAAAGAAACAAATTGTGCCGATCGGCGGGTCATGTGGCCGGTCGGTTGGGTCGGCTATAATTATTTCGTGGTCATCAGGAATCCCATACGTCCGAACCAGGCGCCGAGCACCCTCCTCATCAAATCGGCTCTCCATGGTCAGGTACCAAGGGCCCTGAACGCCAACAGCGGGTTCGGAGGAGCTTGCCATCTCGGAGAGGCGAAAGAATAGCAAGAAATCGAAGGAAGGGAAACGAAAAGGGCGAAATGAGCAGGGAAGACTTAGTAAGTGAAGGAAGGAGACTCACTGGGAAGGAAACGGGTGGAAAGAGTCACCGATGAGGTGATCGCCGCCTAAAACCAGACACTAGATCGCCGGAGGCCGCAGCAACAGAACGAAGCAGAAGGCAACGCGCGAGCGAATATGCGGCCAAAAAAGGGACGGAGGCTTTATACGGCCGAGGCCGGTCAGCCTCCGCCGTCCGATCCAGGTCACGAGAAACAAGGACGCCATCGGGCCGTCCATTTCAAACGGGGGCGTCCCATCGTAAGTGACGCCGCCGCCACACAAGGGTCGACACGTGGCGCCCTGTCACCGAGTGCAATTAATGCCCCCATACCGCGCATGCTCCGACTTAATGGAGAGGATTTGCATGATTCTCGAGGAGATCTAGACAAGCAAATATCAACATTAAGCGACAAGACAACCAAAATAAAGAGCCGAGCGGCTGAATTTGGCAGAAGGGCCGGACGGCCCCAGTGATATTATAAGCTACTGAAAAGCGGCGACCGCCCGCTCGGACACATATAGTCCAGTCAGTCGGACTCACTGCCTCCTTCGACTAGACTTGAAGGGAAGGCAAGTGATCCGGCAGTAAGAATGGGGGACCCACTTCCTGAAGGGTCTCAGCTTGAGGACCGATGAAGGGCTGACTAAGCGGTTAACGGTCGCGCCGAGCAGATGGGTAGGTCCGAGCGGAGCTAGAGATAACCCATCCAGGGGCTTGGGTTTCCGACGCCAAGTTAGGAGGATCGAAGGGCCGAGCGGTAGTCCGCTCGGCAGGGGCCAGAGGGCCGAGCGGGTTGTCCGTTCGGCCAAAATACGGGCGAGGGTACAAAGGTGGCCGAGCGGCCTATGCGCTCAGCTCGGGATATGGGATATCAGCAGAAGGATGATTAGGCCATACACAAGATCGCACGATGGAGGATCTTGCCGTCACATCATGGAAAGGTTGATACAGTAGCAGTACGGTCTCATGGACGTCTGCCTGACAGATCCATATTTGGGCATGGCCCTTCTGACAGACCCATACCTGGGCATGGTCAAAGGCAGGTGGTTGCTTCGACTGGCGCGCCCAAGCTTCTTCGAGAGATCTATATAAGGCCTCCATTTCTTCACCGGAGGTATGCAAAAAATCTTCATCTTGAGGCCACCTATTCGTTATTCCTCACCTGACTTGAGCGTCGGAGGGCCGTCGCCGGGACACCCCTCCCGGCTCGGTTTTACTGCAGGTTCGCCGGAGCGCTCGAGGATTCAGCAGGGAGCGCCACGTGCCCAGTGTCCGTTGACTCCTGGTTCGGACAGGATCACTTAAGATAGTGGAGCCATCGTTAAGAAAGAATCGAAAGTTGTGATGCTGTTTGATTCCTTAAAAAAAGGTTCTAAGAGGAAGTGAAAAACTCAAGCTAAAGGGAAGAAAAAGGATAAGAAAGGAGAACCGACACAAAAGGGTACATGCCACTATTATGGCAAGACGAAACACTAAAGAAGAAATTGCAAGATTTATCTTGAGTCCCTGAAGAAGAAGACAACATCCGATGCCCCATCTGCTTTAGGTATCTTCATTATTGATTATCATACTATTTCCTCAGACAATTGAGTATTAGATGCAGAGTGTGTCTTATATATATGTAATGGCATACATGAACTAAGGAATAGTAGAAGACTAGTCAAGAGAGAAATAAATTTATGAGTTGGTAATGGAGCAAAGGTTGCAACTATAGTCATAGAAACTTATTTGTTGAAGCTCCCTAGTAGATTAGTTTTAGAATTAGATAATTGTTATTTGTTCCTTCTATGATAAAGAACATTATTTCTATTTTTTACTTAAATATAAAATATTATCATTTAACTTTTAGTAACAATTATTATTATATAACTTTAAATTGTGTTATTTATGTGACTAGAACATTATGCAATGATATTTACATGCTAGATATATCCAATGACATATTCAATATTGAGACGAGCAATAAACAAGCTCGAAGAGATGATCAGTTAACCTCCTACACGTGGTATTATCATCTTGGTCATATAAGCAAGAAATATATGTCTGAATTACATAAGTATAGAATTTTGGAATCATTTGAATTGAATTTATTTGATATATGTGTTTCATGCTTATAAGGCAAGATGACTAAGTTACCTTTTAAGGAAAAAGGCAAACAAGAGAATAATGTATTGTTCAGACCGATGTATGTGGATCTATGTCAACTCATGCACGAAGAGATTATAGTTATTTCATTACCTTCATCGATGATCACTCACGATTTAGCTATGTGTATCTCTTAAGATACATGTCTGAGGATTTTGAAAATTTCATAGAATACAAACATAAAGTACAGAAACAACGAGGCAAGAGTATTAAAATACTTTGATCAGATCGATGTGGCTAATGCTTAAGCCAATAATTTCAATATTATCTCAGAGACAATGATATATTATTTCAACAAACTCCACCTTATACACTACAACACAATGGTGTATCTAAGAGGTGAAACCATATCTTATTAGATATGGTTAGGTCAATGATGAATCATGCAGTTCTTCCCAAATCCTTTTGGGCTTACGCACTTGAGATAACTATTTACTTGCTAAATAGAGTCCCGACTAAGAAAATCTTTACTACTTCATATGAGATGTAGACTAGTAAAAAGCTCATCTGTCTTATTTGAAGATATGTAGTTGTCCTGCTTTTATGAAGAGGACTATATCAAATCAGATAGATGCTAAGTCTGATAAGTGTTTATTTATTGGTTATCCTAAGGAAACAAAGGGTTACCAATTCTATCATCCCTTGGAATAAAAGTTATTTATTTCAAGGCATGCTATATTTCTTGAGAAAGAGTTTGTTTTATAGGAAAATGATGGGAGTGAGGTTGAACTTGGGGAAGTTCAAGAAACTTTAATAGATACCAAAGAGATGTCTAATCAGAAAGCACAACTGATTACTCATAATGATGAGATAACAATTGAACCTATTGTTACATCACCTCTTCATAGATTTAATAAGATGTGTCAAATTCCTGAAAGATATAGATTTCTCATAAGTGAATCAAAAGATGTGTTACTCATTGAGGATGAGAAGCCTACTAGTTATGAAGAAGTTCTGAATAGTTCAGAAAGAGACTCATGGTTGTAAGCAATGAAATTAAAAATGGATTCCATGTATGAAAACTAAGCTTGAAACTTAGTGGATCCATCTGAAGATACTGCACCTATTGGGTGTAAGTGAATTTTTAAAAAGAAAACTGACATCGATAGTAATTTGATTAGTGGCAAAAGGCTATAGTAAAAAATATTGTATTGACTATAATGAAACCTTTTTACCAGTAGTCATGCTTAAATTATTTCGGATACTCCTGGCCATAGCAGCTCATTATGATTATGAGATGTGATAAATGGATGTAAAAATAACTTTTCTTAATGGAAACCTATTCGAGGATATGTATATGATACAACCTTAGAGTTTTATACCAGTTAAAAAAAAAATCAAAGTATGCAAACTTCAACGATCCATTTATGGATTGAAGCAAGCATCCAAGAGTTAGAACATCCATTTTGATGAGATACCATTCATATGGATGCTAGTTAAGGATAATTAGTTCATTGAATGTAACCTACTATGAGACTTCATATGGTTCTTTACATGTCGATGAAGATCTAATTGCAGTTTAAGTGCAAGTTTCCTTAGATTTGAGGTATTCAAGTCATTTTGGTCATAAAGACTTACACTTTGACATCTTGACAATCATCTCCTAGGAAGGGCAAGTCTTGGATGATTGTATATAAGTTAATATGCCTGAAGGTATTTGAATAACCTACAAAGGATTCACCACTCCTTTTATAAGGAGACATATACCTTATGACCTCTTGTTAGGATTATTACGGGTAAGTCTTTGACCAAAGTATTACATGTCAAAAGGATGATCTTCTTGGACACATGTTTGAGTAATTTAAATCTGTGGGACAAGAAACTACTACTTGGGCTAGGTATGACATGGTTAACTTAGTGAGGACTGACACATAGGTCATGTCCTAAATCAAATGAGTATAAGATGAGTAAAAGAAATAGATACACTGATAATTGTAGTTGCTGAAGGCTTTAAAATAGTTTTGGGATTAACTATGATTTTTTAGTTAATTAGGAATCATGATATACTACTAAGTGTCACTCATTATTGATCCATAATTAATGGTTAATTATGGAGGGCTAACATAAATCGAGAACCTATTGGGTCACATGTACTACGAGTATATCTGAAAGAAATAAAATAAGTTTAAGAATTGGATTCTCAGATTGAGAGAGATTAAGTATGGTAGGACTAGACGAGAGCAAATATGGAAGATATTTGTTGGACTGGAAGCAATGGTGGATCACGCCTCTTGTAGGCAAGGTTAGCTCCCTTTTGGTTTAGTTATGAAGCAAAATTGGTTTAGTTTAATAATAAACCAAGAGTTGTTTGGTTTTGATCAAGTTGGTTTGGTTTTGAACCAAGCTTAATGATAGCAGATTAGGTTGCTATTAAGTTTTGAGTTGGGAGGTGACTTGCTCTCTAAGTCATTGTGAATAGGTAAATAGATACCCTCCATAAGGAAAAGAGATTAATTAATAATTCATTGGAATTAACCTAATATTGGTTAGGGTTCTCCTCCTCCTCTCCCTTTCTCTTGCCTCCGCCACCCTCCCCATTGGAGCAGTCGTCGGCCCCTTTGGCTGCCTTTGCTCCTTGCTATTGTAGATAGCAAGCCCCTGCCATTAGTCTAATTGTCGGACAGCCTCCAACCGGTCTTCTTTGTTGTCGAACAACAGCTAATAGGCTGTTGTGCCACCGGTTAGCAAGCAAGAACTTGTTGTTTTTGCTTGCCACCAACATCTCCCCTGCCGTTGACATCGCTCATCCCTTCTAGGACGTCTGCCCATTCGCCGGTAACAACTGTTGTGCTATTGGACACTAGGTAAGAGGGATGTTGTGCCCTCTCCGTTTGGTGTCGTTGGGTTGCATTTGCCTCCAGGCATCAAACCGAACCGAGATTCTCTCTCGGATCCATCATCTCCTCCCCTTATCTAGTACCAAATTAGAGACAAAAACTTACGGCCTAGGGAAGTCGTCTCAAAGATATCTTGACATTGATATCAATAGAGGCAATTTTTTAAAACGTTGCTAGTTGATACTGTTTTCTCTACATATCATATGACAAGTATAATTTCTTTATGAAATTTTGTTTTACAGCTTGTTTGCGCATGTATATATCATGTATGTGTGTGATGTGTGTTGTAAGAATTTAGAAATTTATTATGCTTCAGCTGTTTGTTTTCGAAATAAATTTTAAAAACGCATATAGAAATACCCAACAGTAGTATTAGAGTCACATATGTTTCGATATATATCATAGATCTTTGTTTAGCATGTCATAGATTATCGTAAAATTAAATTTGAAAATTTTAGAACCATCTATCTACTCACCGTGTACTACACACGGGCACAACCTTACATCATGGTTGGAGGCAAGTAGCTACGGTTTGAGGTCTTGCGCAAGACGCTTGAGCACCATCTCACGTCGTTCTCCTGAACCGACTATTTCTACCTTGTAGCACGCTCTCTAATATCGACATCAACAACCAAGCCTTCCGCCATGGTTTCCAAATTTCTAACAAATTAGATATCATTATTGATAAATTAACTTGACAATTTCATAAATAATGAAAATTTTTCATTTAATAAAAACTTAAAATTCAGTGAAATATAGGAAAAGACGAGACATGCTCACATGAAGTAAACTCAAACCTTTTCTACGGCGTCTTTGACCGACTCAGCTAATTCGGGATCAATCTAGTCCATCTCTAATTCCTAGATCCGTACCTAGTAGGGGTGGGCATAATTCGGTTTAAACCGGAAAAACCGACCGAACCAAAAAATATCGGTTTTTTTTGTTCGATTTTTTTGGGTTTTCGGCCGGTTTCGGTTTAATTTGTTTGAAATCCGGTTATTCGGTTCGGTTTGCGGTTTTGGTTCCCAAAAAACCGAGTAAACCGAACCGGCCAGTTTTGGGCCCTTTTTATCAATGGTCCACTGGGCTGGTGGTAAGTATTTTAATTAAAATAGGATATTAGGGTTTTTTAGAACTCAACTCAGTTACTTTACTAAGTTGTCGTCTGTCACTCATCGCTTTCTTCCCTACCGTAGCCGTCGCACGTCGCCTTCTTCCTTACCGGTGGCCGTCGCCCATCGCTTTCTTCCTTACCAGCAGGTTTATATGTCGCTTTCTTCCTTGCCAGTTGCCACTTAACAGTAGGAAGCTTTCATCCGTCGCTTTCTTCCTTGCCAGTTGCCACTTAACAGTAGGAAGCTTTCATCCGTCGCTTTCTTCCTTGCCAGTTGCTGTTGGAGCAATCCCAATGGTTCGTGGGACCATGTGTTTTGGTGTTTGGGCAAAGGGTTTAAGTTAGGTTTACTCTTGTTATTTGATATGTGTACTTGAGTTGTGCAGGATTGCAGGTGACACATGTGACTCAGGTTGACGGCTTCGGGTCCGGTGAAGGATGGGGCATCCGAGGGACCATGAACAAGGCAGCAAGGACAATGGCCGAGGGAAGCGACTTCGAGGCATACGCGAAGGATGACATTGGAGACAAGCCGCGGGCTTGGATGCATCCAAGGGACGAGAGCCAAAGGAAGTAGGCTTGAAGGCAAGAGGTCAAGGCTGCAAAGAAGAGTCAAATGAGTCGTGAGGGTACGAGTGCATGAGAGATTGTACTCGGAGTAAAATCCTAGTTTTAGGGTTTTACTGTAGCGCACTGTAGCAGTTACTGTAGAGTATTGTAGCAGTCGACTGGTGTATGGACCAGTCGACTGATGCACTGTAGCAGATAGCCGTTGAGAGAGCCGTTGGGCTGACATCAGTCGACTGGTGCAAGGACCAGTCGACTGGTAACGGGCAAATCAGGTTCTGATTTGTTCCAAGGTCTATAAGAAGGAGCTTGGTATGGCCGGCCAAGGCGACGAAATTAGACTTGGTTAAAGCCTAATTAGTAGTCACCAAAGTGCTCAAGGTCTCTTGTGTCCAAGTGTTCTTGGTTGGTGTTGTGGTGAGGTTTCTCCACCCACAAGGAGTTGCTTGAGTAGCCGGAGTTTGCCGGGGACTAATCCACCGACGGATTGAGGGATCGTCCACCTTACGGACACGCCGTGGAGTAGGAGCTTTATCTCCGAACCACGTAAATCGGCGCGTGTTGGTTTGCTTGCTCTTTCTTGTTCTTTGTATTTGTATTTAGCTTTCGTATTTGTGTTTGTATTATTTGTATTCCGCTGCGCAACTAACAAATACGTAGAAAGCGAACGATTTGGGGGTGCCGTCTATCCAACCCCCCTTCAAGCCGGCCACCGATCCTCCAACAGTTGCCACTTACCAGTAGGAAGCTAGGAGTTCTCCACTTCTCCATTCTCTGCTCGAGGCCCACAAGTTCTGGCCCACAAGTTCTCCACTTCTCCATTCTCTACTCGAGGCCCACATTTGTCCAGATACTTTAAATTTCAATAATTAGCACTTTGTTTTTTTTTGTTAACTTGATGTTTTGTTTCATTCTATTGTTTTATTTTTTTTTCTTTTGATTTATACCAAAAAAATTCTTAATTTTTAATAGATGACAGAAAAAGAGGGTATGATCGATGAAAGCAAGGGTTCAAATGATAACACACTTAATTCTTCATCTGTGGATTCGATTGATGTTGGGAAAAAACGAAAATCTGTAAGAACTAGATCTTCAGTCTGGGAACATTTTGAGAAATTTAATGATTCTAATGCGGCACCTAGAGCAAAATGTAATTATTGTGGTGCAAGTTATGCTGCTGATTCCAATTTAAATGGTACTTCATCTTTGGGTGCTCATTTGAAACGGTGTAAAAAATATCTATGTGATGTGGAAACTAAACAAGGTAAAATAGCCTTTCAAAACATTTCAAAAGATCAGATAACAATCAACACTTGGAGATTTGATCAAGAAGCTAGCAGGAAAGCTTTGGCCAAGATGATAATTGTTGATGAATTACCTTTTAGATTTGTGGAAATGGAAGGGTTTAGACACTTTATAAATGTGACACAACCATTATTTAGAATTCCGTTTCGTAGGACAATTACAAGAGATTGCTTTGAACTTTTTTTGGAAGAAAAGAAAAATCTTAAGCTTTTCTTCAAGGAGACATGTCAAAGAGTTTGTCTCACAACAGATACATGGACTTCAATACAGAGAATTAATTATATGTGTCTTACTGCTCATTTTATTGACAAAAATTGGAAATTGCAAAAGAGAATATTGAATTTTTCTCCAATACACAGCCATAAAGGTGACGATATGGCAATTATGATCACTAAATGTTTGCTTGATTGGGGTTTGGATAAAGTGTTCACTATCACAGTCGATAATGCTAGTTCTAATGATACTACATTGAAAGAGATGTCAAAGCAATTTAGTAAATGAGGAACTAATTTGATGGATGGTCAACACCTTCATGTGAGGTGTATGGCTCATATAGTCAATCTCATTGTTCAAGATGGCTTGAAAGAAGTTGGAGATTCTGTGAGACGAGTTAGACAAGCTATAAGATATATTAGACAATCTCCTGCAAGGCTAAAAAAATTTAAAGACTGTTGTGAAATTGAAAAGATAACAAGTAAAAAGTCTTTATGTTTGGATGTTGTTACTAGGTGGAATTCTTCCTACTTGATGTTAAGAACTGCTTTGGAATTTGAAAATGCTTTTGTAAGTTATGGTATTCATGATCCTGGACTGTTGGAACATCTTCTTACCCATGTTTGTGAAGATGGAAAGGATGTAGGTGCATTGACAAGTGGTGATTGGGAAAATGTAAGAAAAATAGAGAAGTTTCTTGAATCTTTTTATAATCTTACCTTGAGAGTTTCAGGTTCACTATATGTCACTTCAAATGTTCACTTTCATGAAATAGGTGAGCTTGCTTGTATTTTAAAGTTGTTGGCAGATAACGATGACATTTCTTTGGCTATGATGGCAAAAAGGATGAAAGCTAAATTTGATAAATATTGGGGTGATCCAGAAAAAATGAATAAGATGATTTTTATTGCTTGTGTGCTTGATCCTCGTTCAAATTTGATTATGTGGCTTTTGTGCTTTTGAGAATGTATGGACAAGAGAAAGGAGAGAAAATACGAGATGAAGTAAAGTTGTATATGACTACTTTATTTGAAGAATATAGGAAGGTCACTTCAAAAATCTCTCAAGGATCATCCACTAGCAGAGTTGAGCCATCAGTTATAAACATTGAAAGTCTTCACAAAAGAACACTAATACAACAAGAATACTTAAGGCATAAGGCTGAAAGTGGAAATATGGATGCTAAGACTGAGCTAGATAGGTATCTTGATGATGATGTTGAGGTTGCAAATGAACATTTTGATATTTTGCTTTGGTGGAAAGTTAACTCTTCCAAATTTCCTACTTTAGCTGAGATGGCTCATGATGTGTTAGCGATTCCTATTTCTACTGTGGCATCGGAAAGTGTTTTTAGCACAGGGGGACGTGTTCTTGATTCATTTAGAAGTTCATTAACTCCTCGATTAGTGCAAGCTCTCATTTGTCTTCAAGATTGGTTCCGAAAAGACACTTCACCCATTAAAGTAGAAGAAGACTTGGATTATCTTGAAGAGATTGAATCTGGTAAGAATTTTGTGTATGTTTTTCTATTTTATTTATGTTACAATTATTTTGTTATTTAATGTTTTGTAATAATTTTCTTATTTTTTTAGATTTGAATAGTGTTTGATTGGGTTCTTACATAACTGAAAAGTCTGAAATATAATCATTCCAATGAAATGTTGTAAGTTAAATTTACATATTTACTTATTTTTATAAGATTGTGACTTATCTTTGGTAGTTGTAAACTTATAATGAATTTATTATTTTTCTTCAATAGGATTTTTGAAGATGAGGATGAGAAAGATATTATCAATTTGTTACAGTAAGTTTACATATTTAATTTATTATATTCATAATCACTTTCTAATTGTAATGTTTTTATTTTTTTTCTTGCCAAACAGGATTTTGGAGCTGAAAACTTTCAAGTTTCAGCTAATTTTGAAGTTTAGACTTTAGACATGTGTATAATTGTATATTGAAAAATTATCAGGATTGTATTGACTGAGTAAAAATCAAAACTTGAGGTTTGAAGTTTCTAATGCTATTTTGATATTTGTGGACTGTGGTGGTGACATGGATTCATTGGATTGGATAGTTCACAAGTCACAATTTCATGCTGTAGATGGTAAAAGGTGGCTTATCTAATGTTTGTTACTTGTATCTGTTAGTTTTCAATCGGGTTTATGTTCAATTAGATAATTATTTTATAAATTATTATTTTCCTTTATCTTTAAACTAATATTTATAGTTCTACAAAACTAATTTAATTCATTATATAAACCGTATATAACCGGTCGTACAAATTTAACCGTATTATACCAAAAATCGGACCGAACCGTAATAAAATGGTTTGATTTTGGATTAGAAAATTTTAAAACCGAAACCGAAAAAATTAAATCGCAATAGAGTAAAACCGAATCAAACCGGCCGATGCCCACCCCTAGTACCTAGAGCGAGCTCAATCAAGTTCACACAACCACACAACTTGTCTCACAAATGCTCCTCAACCACTCATCCAAAAGGAGTAAACGAAAACGCCATGTAGTGTGTCCATGAATTGCAACACCGCCAACTTTAATCTGGATAGGGTCCCCAGTTGTGATCCAGAAGTTAAAGCCCATCAACATCCAAGGCCGATTAGTCTAGCTTTTGAAGTTAGACAGTCAATGCCCTCCTCCCCCAAGGGAGAGTAGTCCATCTCCTTCACAGCCCGGGGCTTTCATTAACCAACAACCTAGCAAGCTTCCAGACTTGCAAGCCCTGCTACAGCCCAAAATCCATAACAAATCTTCAAGTTCCAGCCTGCTAAGGTGGGCCCAAAAGTGCATCCCACAAGCCCACTAGTTTTGACTCTAAGAAGGCGGCCTTGTTGAGTTCAAATTTTCAAATTAATTCGAATTTGTCTAGTTGCCAAGTCATTGTGACCGGTGCGAGTTTGTTGCATGATAATGATAGGATGATTTCATAAACCTGTAATAAAATCAACATATGAAGACGAATGATAGAACTTCTCCCAATAAATTATTGTATTCTCCAATTTAAAATTTGAGTTTGTTTTTAAATAAATTGAAAAGTTAAATAACCAAGCACTATATCAATCATTCTCTTAATATCACTAAATAAAGTAGACATGGAAGCATATCAATCTTGCATTACTGGATCATGATGTTTGTGCTCTTTAGTTTTCTCATTTGACTTCTGTTGATAACATGAATGAGTCATGATTTGAGAATCCAAGTTACGGTCATTATCAAGTCAATTAATCTTTAGAGAGGTTTTCTTCTTTAAAGTGCCATCGAAAATCTTCTATATTGTCATTGAAGACTTGTTTGATTGAGGTTGAGTTATCAGAAGAGATTTTTGGGTACAACTCTTTCATTATAACTAAAATTTTATGAACTATAAGAAAATTAAGGTGGGTGTAGATTAAGGAAGATTTGGTGGGACATATCCTCCCATCAATTGTTTTTGTTGCCATATGTAGTAAACTTTTACTTTGTACAACCTATTTATTTTATATTCTTATTATCTTTCCATAATTAATTTGTATAGTTGTAAATTAAGCCACATTATCATTCACATCCCTTTAAATCAGTCTATAATTGCTCTATATTTATCTATTTATTCAAAGAAATGAGAGTAGAAAGACATCAAGCCATTGAATCAAAATTCTATCAAGAAAAGTTATCATGATATCATAGCCCTGACTTAGAGTTTAAGAATTTTTTATTGTTCTTCTTATCATTGGAGTTTTAGGTCACTACAAATTGCAAACTTAGTCTTGTTTGGTCAATATTCTGATTGAGGTCGAGGCTACTCGATATTTTGGAAGGAGAGAAAGCTCCGGTAAATTTTTTGTTAAGCTATATTGGGTTGCTTATCTCATTATTGTGTTTTTTTAAAAAAAAATTAATTTCTTGTCTGTTAAAATGGTTGATAACAGCTTTGAATTTTGTATTAAATTTATTGAAAAAAATTATTTAGCATGAGAATTTCAATTTCGATTATATGTTATTGAAAAGAGTTGTAAGGACATATTGATGACACTGATCCCAGATGCTCAATTAGTACAATGAAAGATTAAAGATGTTAGGATATCTTTTTTTGTATGTTTATGTTATTCTACCTGTGAAATGAAAATTTTATAGTGTAAATTTGTTGTTTACTTCCTCTTTGGGTCCGCATCACATCAAGTTACAAAGAAATCTAAATGTATAAGGGCATGAACACAAATTTTGTCTACTATCTAACAGGAGAATTAATGCTTCACAAATTGTCTACTATCTAGTTTTACATAATTCGGAATTAATCCCTTCCATCAGAGGCAAAATTTGACCTTAAAACTCATAATCCTTGGGAAATTCTAAAATCTCATCTCAATTAACCATTTACCAATTGTTTTCTTCTAAAATAGTGTGGCATATGTGTGGATTGAGGGAGGGAGGAAATAAAAAAGAAAAAAAAATGGCATGTAAAAAAGCAACAAAATTAACTAAAACAACACTTATATATGCAAAGATATGATGATGATTATGATTATGATTATGATATGATATAAAGTTCTCACATGAGGCATACAAGTTTATCATTATAGTTTAAAAGTTTTATCACTTTTAGGGAGCCCTTCATATGACACTTAACCATTTAAGTTAAATTTTATTGGGGGTGATACTTCCTCTCTTTTGCACGTCATTTCACTTCCTTCCATCAACGATAAATTCTGTCCCTCAAAAAATTAATTCACAAATTTCATATTTGATATTTTGAGAAGAAAAGAAAATAAGACATTTGATACGGTGTATGGTAGTAGGGTCGGGTCAAAGTGACGTGACAGTCAGAAGTTAAGGTGACGTGGTAATCAGAAGTCAAGGAGAAGTGGCAGTCAGGAGTCAAGATGACGTGACAGTCAGGAGTCATGGGGACGTGACAATCAGGAGTCACTGGGACGTGACAGTCAGTATATGGAGGGGGACCACCCGGGGCCATCTAGGGTATGCACCCAGAGAGGGGTCTCCCAACCGGGAAACCAGGGTTGCGGCAAGAAGCACGGTTAGGACCCAACCCGACCTGACTTTATCGATCAGGGGTTGTCAAGCGGGCCTATGTGAGCAGACTTACCACCTTTGGTAGGGTCGGAATCATAAAAACTGGCAGAAGGGGCCCGACCAGTCTGTTCATTAGCACTCAACAGACCAATCAGGGTTGTTTCAATCACACCCGGGCAGGATAGAAGACACTACACGACAACAGGTCAGGGAATCGTAACTACCTATCAGAGAATATCTGTTGTATGTCAGGGAATATTCCAGCGATTGGGATCATCTGGCCGTAGAACCCTCCTTCGGTCTATACGAGCGGGCCATGTGTCTTCCACCACTCGACAAGTCCTGACACTCGACATCCTCTGATAGGGGTCAGTCTCCAGAAGGTACATATTGTCATATAAAAAGGAGCGTTTTCTCCCTTGCACAGGTACGCTCACTCGCACACTTGTCTACTTTTCTTCTTCCTTCGTACACTGTTCTTTTGGGGAAAAAGTACTGACTTGAGCGTCGGAGGACTTGCTCCGGGGACTTTTCCCCTGGTTCTTGGTCTTTAACGCTTCAAGTGTTTGTCTGGGTATATGCAGGGGTCTGGTATCATCGACAACGTACGGCTCCGTTTTCTTCAGAGTCACGTGGGGGTCCGCTCTGGGGTTCTCCTGTGACCGCCGCATCATAATCTCCTCCCCGTCAATGCTCGCGACACTTCATCCGACTTTTGTCTGACTCAGACTCTTGACAAGATCAACATTGTTTGTGCCACAAAACAATTAAATTGGTGTAAATCTACATCGTTTCTTCTGCTAACATTAACCCTATATATGTATCTTATATTTATCTATCTATTTTAGGATATTCATTCATCTTGTGAATATCATTGGCATTAATCTTTGGACACTTTAGAAGTGTGCAATTTATGTAGAAGTTTGTTTAATAAGATTTATTGAATAAGGTAGTAAGTAATAACATTGTAATGAATGTAACATTGTCACATAAATTAATTTGTTAATTAAACTCACCTTCTAAGTTATATATTTTTCATAGTTTGATATATAAAATGTAAGATATATATACATTTCATTCATCAAATTAAAAAAAATGCTATTATTATTTTTCTACTTTTCCATTTTTTTTTAAAAAAAAAGAAAAAACCTAAATCTATGAGTACAAAATTACTATTTTTTGCTTCTAAATTTAAAAACTTGGCTAATAAACATCTCCCTCAATTTGAGTTGGAAGGTTGAGGTCGAGCTTACGCTTCTTGTTGAGGTTGTCTTGGACTAGCATGTATGTCGCACACCTCGGACACTTGGGTTCTACCTTAGCGACCAACACTAGAAAAAAGCAAGTTGGGCAATCTCGAATAGTTACTTCCAATGACGAATTGAACCTCTTTCTGATCTTCTCCTCCATGTATCGCTTTAGTGCGATAGCGGTGGTTGGACGGGTACATGTCGATGAGGGGAGTGAGGTTGGTGCTAGTTTGAGATCGAGATCTAGGTCAATGTCATGGTGAGGCACTGGAATTGGATCTTGCTTTAGCTTCCAAAGTTTAATCTTCTCTAACTGCAAAAGATTAAGGATCATGGGAAAACAGTGAAAGAGATGTGCAAATTAATTATTATTTTTCATGAACAACTAATCCCAAAAAAAAAGATTTCAATCTTTTTTGTTACTAACTCTTAAATATTTGAATTCAATTTAAAAAAAAATTGAGGAAAACAAGAGAAATAATTCATACTACTTGCTGCTCTGAACCCATACGGATTTTGAGGTCGAGATGATCTGCCTCAAAGGCTCCAAGAAAATCTATCGTTACGAGCTCTCTCTTTGCATTCCCTCCTTCCTTAAAACTCTTCATTCTCTCTGTCAAGATGCCTAGAAGAGAGAAAATAAATGAAAATATTGTTAAAAATATATACTTCTCATTATCCATAGAAACAACAGTATTTGTGCATTCATATAGTGCTTTAGATGGATACAAAGTAGGGAAGTATTAATAGCGGAATCTCAAGATAATCCATAAGAATATAATGTAGTGAATTTAGTAATTGACTATTATTACATCGAAAAAGGTCAATGAATCTAATGGGGAGAAATATAATATAATATAATGTGACATAGTGCCTATATATAATTCTGTTTAGGTAAGCTTTCATGAGCAAATCTTGTAGTTGGAATGGCTCCTCTTTCTGTAACAAAGGGAAATAAATGAGCAAATCTTTTGCATGCATGCATGCACGCAGTCATTTCGATCACTCTTCAATGTGCAACTTTTATAAAAGATTGTGTCTTCATTGCTCTAAGTGGTTTCCAATCTAAACCTTAAATGAGATACTGAATTAACACACGATAAATGCACAGAGAGATTTTAATTAATGCAAATACAGTGAGTTAATCAAGGTGACTGCGTTCAGAAATGCTATGCTTACTCCCAAGAGTGGACGTAGAAAGGAAAGGAATCATCCATGGAAAATTATCCTCGAGAGAAGAGAAGAGAAAGGTGAAGGAAAGTAGATAAAAGAAAGGAACGACAACGAGGGAGGGAAAGGATTCTACGGCCTATGATCTTTCACTCCGAGCTCAAGCTCTTGGACGTCGCCTCAGATCTGCTCCTTTTCAACTCTAACTGACAAGCTCCATGGATCTTCCCTGTCTGGAACAGTTTTGCCTGCGGACAGCAACCTTGGGAGGTCTGTTAGGTGGCATTTTCAAGGGGACCGATATTGGTGAGCGGTTCGCAGATTCCATTGTTGCGATCAACCGGTTGGATTTTAGGTGTTGGCAGGATGGGAAGTAAGAGGAAGATGATGAAATTAGAGAAATTCGACATCTCTGTTTTGAATCCTTATTCTAAGAGGTGTAGATTTTGATGGGTTTAGTTTTTATTATACTTTTACTTTCATATTATATACATTTTATTTTATTTTTTTTGTGCGTGTGGTTGTGGTATTCTACTAAAGAAAATAAAATTCATTTATGTGGGCTTGTGATAGATGTTATTTCATGTTCTAGAGGCATTAGTTTAGATCTTCAAATGTGTGACTTGAGTCGATAGTCAACCAATTTTGTGGTATGCTGAAGCAACTTGTGATCTCAGAAAAATGTGTCTAGGAATATAGTAGGTGGAGTAGTCAAAACACTTGTGAGATAATTTTTTTTAGAATAATTAATTCTTAAGATATCCTCAACATGATGTTTTTTTAATGATATTTAAAATTTTATTAAAGTGAAAATGCCCAAAGGTTTCCATTTTAATATTCTAAATTAATTGTTGCATAAATCACTCAATTGTTGATGAAATGGAATCTTCTGATAATAAAATGGGAACTTAGGGACCATTTTGACAAAAATAAAACTCTTGAGGGTGTTTTAAAATAGCTATTAGACTTTAGGGGCATTTAAAAATAGTAGTATGGGATTTTATCAATGATTAAAAGTTCTTTTTTACCAAACTAGATTTTTTTAAGTGTGCAGGAACTTAGAATCATAGGAAATCGAGCAAAAGACGCAGCTAGAGAGAAAGACGACACGGGAGAGAGTCGACGGGCTCAGTGCATCTGAGAGACGAGGTGCTGTAGAAGAGTAGACCGACGGACGAGAAGGGAGCGTGCGGTGTTTCCGAGGGACGAGAAGCTGGAGCGGAAGATTGCTCGAGAAAAAAAAGACACTACAAGAAAAAAGCTAATAGACAACGCTTTTAAAGCGTTGTCTTTTTGCCTGAAAAAGCGTTGTTAAAGGCACTGTTGTAAAAAGTCTGCTCAACGACAACGCTTTTAAAACGTTGTCGTTTGTACCAAAGACAACGCTTTTGCAACGCTTTAAAAGCGTTGTCGTTTTATGCCGAGGCAACGTTTTGCAACGCTTTTAAAGCGTTGTTTTTGGTAGAAAAGACAACGCTTTAAAAGCGTTGTCGTTTTAAAGAAAAAAATAAAAAAAATATTTAAAAATCATTATTTTTATATTTACGAAACTATTATTTTTCTTTTACCATGTCTAGATTCGAATTTTACATATAATCAACTCAGTTAATGATTTCAAACTCATAAAAATAATAGAAATATGACGTTGAAGTAATATTAATTACATGAAAAGCTAGTAAATATCAAAATTTACACTAATTCTGTTTCAAAGTATATAGTGATATTCACATATAAAACAAAAGAGCACAAAAAATCTGTTTTGAACAACTACAATCTGTTTAGCCAATAATCTGTTTACTGAATACTTAATACTTAATATTGAAGTAGCCAACAATTTGTTTACCCAAAATAGTACAGTAGTTACTGAATCCATACGCTTAGTGTACTGATCAATTACTGAATCCAGACGCTCCTTAGTGTACTGATCTCGACTGTCCTGTATTCACCTACAAAAGTAGCAATAATATGTTTCAAGTTCATATATGAGCATTACTGATGGCTCTCAAAAGAAACAAAACAATCATCATGACTTTCTACCAAAAGAAACAAAATTTACACTAATCTTAATGAAGATTTTCAGATCCTTGATGTAAAATAGTTTTCAAATTGCATGCAGCTATCTGACTGCTTTATTAAACTGATCTCATGCAGCTTGTTCTTTGCTCTCCCAAGTTTTCAACTTTTTAGTTATACAATTTACAACGAAGATACAAATTTACTGGACTTTTCAATTTTCTTTTTCTCAGGTAATAAAATCAACTTTTTAAACACCAGCCACAAGTTGATCTTAACTGGAACAGTTTACGAAGTTATATTCCATAGTGAAAACAGGCTTTACAAGCATCAAACTCATAATTCCTAATTCATGTGGATTGATGTACTTGGTTATAAACAATATAAGATGACACTTAATTTGGAGCAAATTTGGAGAACTTGGCTCATCCAAACTCCAAAAGGTTGAAGATCTGACACAACAACAAATGATCTTAATCCAAATAGCTTGTGGCTTTAACAATAAACTACCCATGTAAATAATACTAACCTTAGATGCTTATCTTATTCTTACAAGATGTACCCATGAATCCAAGATACAACTC